>NC_081409.1:531215790-531515790 GCF_030272615.1 Cryptomeria japonica | reverse complement strand
TGGATATGACTGCTGGATATGAGATGTACTCACTAATGTATGGATTCTCCATCTATAATCAGATCAAAATAGCTCCTGGGGATCAAGAAAATACAGCTTTCACCTGTGCATGGGGAACCTTTTGCTGGAATGTCATGCCATTTGGGCTAAAGAACGCGGGAGCAACTTACCAAAGAGCAGTAACTACTATCTTTCATGATATGATGCATAAGAATATGGAATACTATGTTTATGACACTTTAGTGAAGACTATGAAGAGATCCACGCATATTCAAGAGCTAGGCCTTATATTAGACAAAATGGGAAAAGGCAAACTCCGGCTAAATCCAAAAATGTGTGCATCTGGGGTAACATCAGGGAAATTAATTGGCTACATCATTTCAAAGAAGGGAACAGAGGTTGATCTTGAGAAGGTCCAAGCTATAATGGAAATGCCGCCTCCAAAGGACATCAGTCAAATGAGAAGTTTACAGGGATGTCTCCAATCAATCAGACGCTTTATTTCTCAGTTGGCAGACAAAGCTCAACCTTTCACAGAAGTATTGAGGAAAGGAGTAATATACAACTAGGATCGAGAATGTGAACAACACCTTCAACAAATAAAAGAATACCTATCCAATCCACCAATATTGATGCCACCAATTCAGGGTAAACCAATGATCTTATACATATCAGCTACCAATTCATCATTGGGGGCACTCCTAGCACAACAGAATGAAAATAAAAAAGAGAGCTATATATTACATCAGTAGAACATTGGTGTCTTATGAAATGAACTATACTATAATAGAAAAAGCATGCTTGGCATTGGTCTTTGCATCACAAAAAATGTGACACTACATGTTAGCACATTCCATCAAGCTAGTAGCTAAGATTGATCCGCTCAAATATCTTCTCAACAAAGCAACACTTACAGGAATATTGGCTAAATGGGTCATGGTTCTTACAGAGTTTGATATTGAATATGTAGATCGCAATGCCATCAAAGGATAGGTGATTGCAGATCAACTTGTTGATGCTCCACTTGAAGACACTCAACCGTTGCATATAAAATTTCCAGATGAATCAATAATGCACCTTACTCAACAATCATGGAAGATGTTCTTTGATGGGTCTTTCACTCAAAATGATTCTGGTGTTGGAATACTTTTTATTACTCCTCAAAAGTATTCAATCCTAAAGGCTTATAAGATTCTTTTCCCTTGTACAAACAACATTGCAGAGTATGAAGCTTTGGTAAACGGGATCAAGCTGGCTATCGAATGGAGGTTCTGGAATTACACATCTATGGAGATTCTCAGCTAATCATCAATCAAATCAATGATAGATATCAGACTCAAGATGAGAAACGGATGCCTTATAAGAGAATGGTGGATGATCTCAAGAAATATTTTACTTTTGTGTCATTTCAGCAGATTCTCAAATCCACAAACAAAGCAGCAAATGTTATGGCCACCTTGGCATCCATACCAGAGTTACAAGAGTGTAATTTTTTCTTTGAATTCCTGGTGGAAGAGTTACATTACCCTGCCTATGATTCTCTTGTGTCCCAGATGGTCTATTCTATAATTGGACATGACTCATCTCACTACAGCCATATTTACTCTTATCTACGAGACCAAATCATCCCAGAAAATCTTACACGTAATGAGAAAAGGAACCTAACCCGAAACGCTTCATGGTACGTCATCATCGCTAATGATCTATTTAGGCGAGGGTTGGATAGTACTTTTCTTAGGTGTCTAGAAACTGAAGAGTCCCAACGTACATTATCGGAAGTCCATGAAGGTATTTGTGGATCTCATTCGAATGGTCTTACTTTAGCTCGGAAACTACTACGAGATGGCTACTACTGGCCAGACATGGAGAAAGATGCTATAAAGTTTTCTAAAAGTTGGAGAAGTGTCAGCTACATGGGAATCTCATACTTGCTCCAGCAAGGGATCTCATACCCTTCATTACACATTGGCCTTTTCAGCAATGGAAGACAACAAAGGGAAGTTTGAACCCAACTGGCTAGGTCCCTACATCGTCACTACAATCTTTGGCTCTAGTGCCTATCAACTCTCAACATCAGAAGGAGAACAACTCTGTGAACCGATCAACACCATCCACTTGAAGAAATTCTTTACTTAGCAATCTCTGCTCTAGCAACCTGTACAACTAAAAAGTCCTGAAAAGAAAAAAAAAATCAAAAAAAGTCCTGAAAAGAAAAAAAAAATCAGACAAAGTCCTAAAAAGAAAAAAAATCAGAAAAAGTCCTGAAAAGAAAAAAAAAATCAGAAAAAGTCTTGAAAAGAAAAAAAAATCAGAAAAAGTCTTGAAGAAAAAAAGAAAAAAAAAGGAAAAAGAGAGAATGCCTTGGTGAAAACCTGGTAAACAAGCACCTTGGTTAAAAAAAAAAAAAAAATCTTTGCCAAGTAGGTGAAAACCTGGCAAACAGGCACCTCTTGTACTCAAACGCTCCATCTATCAACGCAACGTTGGCATTCCCGCTTTCATGCATCTTTGATTTTGTTTCTACGTATATTTTAGTCACTTTTGTGACATCCTGGCTCTTTTAGAACCCTCATGGCTTGAAACTGATCAATGTCCTACTCTTAGGGTAATTGACTGAGCATTTTACATGTCCTAAGAAGTATCAACCAAGTCAACTTTCTCTCAGTGATACCCAATCATCCACTCTGAGTCAATCACCTATCTCCTGACTACTAGAGAGTTTTATCACTAAGTACACAAGTAAACCAACATTACTAAAAACAATCACTAAACAGTTTGAGCTATGCATGAAATTTTCTTTGTATGTTATCTTTTATATTGTTTTTTGATTATTATCCCTCTGAGTAACTCGAGGAAGTCTATCTTGACTAAGAGGAGAAAGGATTGGGGGCATAATATTTTCTTTGTTTTCTGCTTGTAGGAATAATTTTGATGATCTGGAAACATCTTATCAGTTGGGTGTCTATGATAAGAGCCTTCACATTAAGGTGAAATCACCACACATACCTCGACTCTGCTTATTTGTATGCTACAGGGAGTTTCCCATCATTTCTTTGTCTGTTTTGAGGGAATTTCTTTATCATGCAATCTGGGTCCCTGTGTAATCTGTCCAAGGATATGAAGGAAAAAAGGGTCATTGCGGACAAGATAATTAATATTGCACATGAAAAGAAAGGAACTCTAATCTGCCTGCTATGTTTGTTAACGCTCAGTGATGAAACTTAAGCATTTCAAATCCAATGACTAGGTTTAGGTTGCATTTCATTTTGCATCTCATTTTGCATTTCATTCTGCATTTTGTGAATTTAGAGTGATTTCGGTATGATAACAATGATCTCTTTATCTTCTCAATGAGAGTTGGAAGCATCATCATTTCTTAGCTAAGTGGTCTCTTTTTCATCATTTCTCCAATCGAGTACTTGTGTATTGAGATGTTAGCTGCATACATAAGCATCATATATAGATTCATACATTCATTTGCATTCATATTATTGCATAGAAAACAAAAATGAAATCGCATTACTCATTACTCATTTTCATCACTTATTTGCATATGAAAAGAAACAAAAACAAACATTCATATTCATTTGCATTACATACATCTATGCTGAAAAGATATACATATGTATATAATAAAGTATATAGAAAAGAATCTCATAAATCGATCGACACAAGTATTATGAAGTCAAATCAAGATCTTGTATATATAATGATAAAGTCTCAGGATACAAAATAATGTCAACTAACATATAGAAACTCCCGTCAGAGCAAGAATCATAAGGACTGCAAAAAATGGGTGTGTCTACAAAAAATCTAAGAGCTACACAAAAAATCTAGCTCTCTGCCTCTCCCTCATCGCCAAGTGGTGGAGGAGGTGGAGCCTGCTAACTAGGGTCCTTACGAGGTGCCCAATCTCCCTCAGACTGTGCCATGTATTGTGAGTAGGGTACAACCTGTTGCACTATAGGAACAACTACACTATAAGTCGCAACGTAATAAGTCGCCCGACTGATCTGGTGCAAAACCTCCTGCTGAAGAGCATCTCGCTCTGCCCTCATCTCTGCAACCTGACGATCATGCTCTACTTTGAGCTCCACTAGCTGACGATCACACTCAGCTCTGACCTCAGCTAACTGATGATCTCACTCAACCCTAAGCTCTGCTAGTTGTCGGTCTCGCTTCGCCAGTTGTGTCTGTGCCATTGTCAACTGTGACAGCAGACCTGCCAAACATGCTCTCATCGACCGCGCTACATCTGCCCCCTGCTCCCTTGTAGGCTCTCTACCTTTATCACCCCCTCCATCTCCACCTCTAACTCCTCCTACTCATCTCTCCTCTGTCTCAGCTTCCTGGGAGCTACTTGCTCCTCCACCCTCTGGTACCCTAGCTCCACTCAGTCTGACACCAATAGCCCCTAGGGATCCACCCTCTCCTCTCTGTTGCTGCCTACCACCAGCTAGTACCCTGTTGCTGCTAGAACTAGGATCACCACCTTCTCGCCTCAGAGCCTCGGCTCTTTGTCCCTGCCTCTTTCCCTGTCCCTGTGCCTGCGCAGGGGCCTCATCCTCAATCTCCTCTATCATAGGTGCCTACTCCACCAGATTGTGAATCTAGGGAATGGATGCTGCTGGAACCAACCCCCGCATCTGCAATATCCTTTAAATAGTCCCACCTGAGCCGCTACAACCTAGTCAACTCCTGCATGCCCAGGGCGTATGATATGCAGTAAACTCCTGCGAGATCCTTGGAGGTCTACCATACTGCCTCATCACTTGAGTAACCACAAACTGCTCGACCATTGTCATTGATCTGGCAATGAGAGGCCAAGTCATAAATAGGTCTCTGCGCATAGCTCTCCAGTCATCCCAAGGCTCAAGACCCTTGTAAGGTCTCCATATGACAAGTATAAGATCATCTAGTTGTCGTCTCCAGTACTCTATCTTGCCCAGATGGGGTTGAGTAACATATCTGGAGTATCTGTATATGATGGGTTGTTGTGGATCTCTAGTGTCATTCATAATCGGTCTGCAAACTGGGAGGTGCTCCCAGGCCCATACCTGTAATATCAAAACCCCTGTAGCCATACTCTTCCCCTCCTGATAAACCACCTCATGCATCTCATGATACATGTGCGCCAGAATACAAGAACCCCATCCTAATCTCTGAGGGTGCTCCACAAGCCTCTCTAGCATCCTGCCCCAGCCGCATAAGAAACCATGTTGTCCCCTATCCAGCATAAAAAAACAACCGATGAATCCTGCTAGGATGCATGCCAATGGAAACTGCTTACTGTACCTGGCCATCATGTCATCCCAACTGATAGACCGTGTTAGAATGTCTGCATCATGAAACACCTGCCTCAGAGCTAGTAGGCCAGGATGTTGTGCTGAATCATAATCCACCTTATCCCCAGCGAATGGAATCCTGAGAATCCTATATACATCCTCGGGAGTGATTGTCATCTCCCCAACTGGCAAATGAAATGTGTTATGCTCAGAATGGAATCTCTCTACAAGTGTAGTGAGCATCTGGTGATTTACACAGATATCAGGCATGTCAAGAAGATGAGTAAACCCGCATAAATTGATATGTGCCCTATCCACATCAGATAACTCACGAACTAGTCTCATAGTCGGTGGATAGACACATCTAAAAAGAACGTGAGGTAGTCGAACCTGCAAGAATCAAACAAAAGATCATCAGAAAACATTTCAAATTATGATATAAGACAAGTAAAACATCACGCAAATCCAAAACAATCAATTGCAAAATCCAATTTTCAAGTTTGCACCCTCAAATATGCTCATTGTTTTTCAAACGACATAACACAGTAGAGGCAGAAACTCATACGAGTCAAGACTGGGTATAGGACGACAAAATACTCTGAAATGACACAAAACAAGCCCTCAAATGACAAAATGGTCTCTTTTGAACAAGCTCGTACGATACAAGGGTAGGTATGAAACGACAAATCCTTCGTCTTGGTGTAGTCTAGTCACTGGTATTGCCTATAATCATCATGTACCCTCGCTATCTTTCGATTTCGCTCCCGAGGGGGAATACTCATGACCGCATGACCTCACATCTTCAATGTCGAGAAAACATTTTCAAATCTTCATCAAAAGTCGAGCAAAAATCTTTTCCAACTAAACAAAATCAAACAAATTCTTATTGCTAAGGGGCATCTCAGCTTCATCACTTCATATCAAGTTAAGATCTCTTGATCATCTGAATCGAATCAATCGCTAGGGGCATATCAATTCCATCGCTTCAAATCAAGCTGATATTTGTCTTCATCTGAATCAGTCTCTTAACGTTAATCAGTTTCATTGCTTTTCATCAAGCTGATTATTCATTTAAACTCAATCAAAAGTTTAAAGAGTATCTTTGATCACACGCTCAATCTAAGCAGGTGTTCGGTTTCATCGCATCAAATCAAGCTGGACAGTTTATCTTCGCTCATCGTGTCTTGATCCATCAAGTTCAAGATTGATTTTATCTTCACTCATTGTGTCTAGATCAATCAAGTTCTAGATTAGTAAGATCCGCTTCTTGATCAATCAAGTTCAAGTTCAGCATCTTTTCTCTCTATCTATCCTAGTTCAACCAAGTTTGGGATCGGTTTCACTTTAATCAACTCTATTCAGCTTCATCGCTTCAAATCAAGCTAAACACCTCGCTCTTCATCTGGTTCGTGATCAATCAAGTTCAGAACTGGTATCTCCTAGACATCAACTATTCTTTGAACCAACATGTTGCTCGCACATTAATTCAAAGAGGGAAAATGTAATACCCTAAAAATGGTCATATAAACCATGGGCCCCTAATCTCGACAACATCACCAAGATCCTAACCAAAGACAATTAAATCAATCTTGAGCACATTATTAATTCTTCAATCACCAAATATTACATGGCAAGTGAATTATTTTATATTAATTAAATATTTATTTAATTAATTAAATCATTCCAAGAAAATCATGTTTGATCAATTATCCTATTTAATTTATTAAATATCTTAGCATATTTAATTAATTAATAAATTTTTCATTTAATCATTAAAAAATGAATTAATTTATTACAAAAGAGGAATTAATATGCAAAGCAAGAGTTAAATTGAAAATAAAATAAAAGAATTGAATTGAGAGAAAAATCAAACTTGAGATATTATTTCTTTCTTCTAAATTGAGAGAACTTGAAATTAGAAAAGCAATTAAAAGGAATTTTATCATTCTCTAAAATTGGAACTCAAAGCTTTTGAGAATAGAAGTTCAGTTGCATTGAAAAGACCTTTTTCTTGAATAAATCAAAGAAATTGCATGGAATCGCCTATTTTCATCTCAAGTGCATGGAATTTATTGAATTATATCTCTAATGCAAACTCAAACTTATAATCTGAATGCATTTCAATTAAACTATAATTGGAATCTATCTCAAGGTTAACTGAATCTGATTTTTGAATTATTTCAATTATCCTAAATTGTGTTTTTTCTTGATCTCTCTTGTGATTCTCTATAAATTCAGCCTCCATCTCTCATTCAAAACACCTTAGAGATTTATTGTTATTATACAGTTTTTGCTCTCGAGTCATTGAAGATATTGTGCTTACTTTTTGAGATTATTGCATCTTAGTTTAATTTCTTTTTGCATATTTCATGATTTCTTGAATTCATATAGCTTACTATTCATCCATCTTTCATAATCTTGCATCCATTTAGCTTAATATCATGCTCATATAGATTAAATCCTTTGTCTTCGTGTAGTCTAGTCACTGGTATTGCTTATACAAATCTGAGAGCAATCTTATACTCACATCTTTTAGAAGGCAATTGGTCGATTTGTTATGGTTTTATTATTCATGCTTATATCTGTCTAACCATACATGTAATGACTTAATTGAAGTGTTGTGTCTTGCAGCTTACAGACTTATTTCATTTTTTCACACACACAGCAACCATCTTTGTTCGAATATGACTACATACTAATCCCAAGTTAGGGTCAAAGTGTTTAGATTTAACTATCTTTTTAATCATCCATCAAGTGGATGTCTCTCCTTATAGCTAGAAAGCTCCCCAAGTTGCCTTAGCAACTTTAGAATAGTTCCTTATATCTCAAAATATTTCTCCATCTCTAAGAGATAGACCTTTGTTGCATACCCACTAACCATACAATCAAACCTGGGCGAAATCACCTTTTCAATATCCCTAGACAATTCTTGACCTAATTGATATCTCTTAATATTCACACCACCAACTTCAAAGTTGTTATCATTATGTTGACTCTGGTTAGTGCACTTAGATTGGTTTTGATAGTGTTTGAACATATTTTTCCTCATGTGATTCCCCTCACTCAAACTAACCATGACCCTCAATGTGATGCTCCAAAGTACCTATTGTTTAAGTATCTTGGTCAAGCCTTGTCATAATTTGGTCCAATTTATCATTTAGGTTGTTAGAATGGTAGGACATCTCCTGACTTCCTCTAGGATTGATCCATGTATGTACCATATTTAATTCCCTTCTAAACTTGAGTTATCATTAATAGAAGCCAATTAGGCTATCTAGCTTAAATCCCTTAGATAAAACGTTTAAAAAGATTCATACATTTCCTTATAATTAAGGAAAAGACGCTAAAATTTTCTAGTATTTATTATAATTATTATGATGGATAAATTACATCCTTATTTATCATAAGGCTTTGACATAGAACAATTGTTTGTCATTGTCAAGAAGGGTATTTGCATTAGATTCATTAGAACTCGTTACTATGATCTCGGGGGTGGTTGCACTCGCAGGTTCTCCCCCAAACCTATTGGTTTGTTTTGAGTTTTAATGGAGCTACATTCAATGGATGCATTCTCAATAAGAGATGGTTCTTCAGACATGGCTAGAGGTATGTGAGTTATGGCTTTGGTTGCCTCTTTCAGCTCTTTTTTCTCTTAGCTAATGCATTTTACAACTATGTTGAAAGTTTCATTGTCACCAAGCCATTCCTCCCCCATGGTATTGTTTACTTCTATGTTTTTCATTAGAGCTTCCCGCTCTTTCTTAGCTTTGAGGTGCCTCTCATTTCTAGCTATAGATTTCCTAGCAATTTGCTTTGTTCTTACCATTCTAGTATAGGAACACTCAAACATTAGCTAACTATTTTTCTACAGTGAGCTCATAGGTCCATGTGTTGAAGCTAGTGCTCTAATACCGCATGTAACATGCTAAAATCTATTCACTTAAGAAAGTAAAATTAATTTACTTTTAACATGATAAAAACCCCAAAAAGTTAATTTCATGAAAAAAAATCAATTTTTAAATAAACATTTCTATAACACGGTCATATACATATGCACCATATAAAACATAACCAAGAAAATAAAATATTTTCATCTTCATTGAACTTAAAAGATTACAAAACATAAATAATAAATACTAGTATTACATGCATTTGGATTATCTATCTATCTCGCAAGCCTCGACTTGTCAACTACAAGAGAGAGCATCATCTGAGTGCTTTACCTCCAAAATTAGACCGATGGTCCCCCCACACACCTTCCTTTTGGAAGTGGCCCTACCATTCATGAAGATTATAGACAATAGGAACCTATATTGAGCCATCTGAGACACGGTGTTGTATTCCACATAACCCATCTGACCATACTACAATAAACAAACTTCTAACTAAGTATGACCAAACTAGAGGAATTATGAACTAGAAACACATGTGAACCGACATGATGCATACATAGTGACTTATGCGTCACTTTGGCCAAAGGACAGTTTCGACTCTCTAGTCAAGTCACAACAATAGTTTCAAACAATTCATATAGAGTTCATTCATCTACACTATATTCCCTCTTTGCTATCGCACATAGTATAAAATGGAAAACAAGTAAAATGTTCAATAATTCAAATGGTATATTAAATATAAATATAAAAGCATGTGTATGAATGAGCATAGATGTGTTTCCATATATACATATATAAAGATACAGATTTAGTTGTACAAACATAAATGTATTTAAAACCAAATTAAGTTTTCCATAATATTATTCTAAAAGTATATCGATACTAGAAGATGCATTTCCTTTGCATATTACGTGCATTTTCATTGCATTAGACATGCTACTATATAGCTTATTATTTATCTTCTTAATATACTAGTAATCAAAATGACAAAGTAACTTCATAATGGATGGAACTCATGCTTGGTTAATGCTTTGTAAAGTCGAGTTGACATAAGACACGAGCTTTCCAATATTTCATAAAACAAAGCTCCTGCAATATCCTTCCGAATCTTCTCGACTAGAAAAGATGAATTTTATAAGGACTCTATTCTCTGGTTGCAGCTAAACTGGCTTCAAAAAGTCATGATTTCCACATAATACAAAGGTTAGTCGAAAATTACAAATCTTAGTCATGCTTAGTAGAACTAGTTGCGTCTTTCATTATTTGGAAAAGTGTATAATGCGAAGGTTAGTGAGCCATTTTGGAGCCAGATTAGTCGTGTCCCTATTATCTATCCCTTCCCATGTATGAGAACATAAATTAATATAATTTCCCTTCCCAAAAAAATACTACCTATGCATCCCCAAATACCAAGAGTGTCTGACTCATCTCCAAAAACCCTAATTTATATGCAAGGGAAGAATAAATAAATTTATTGAAAGATTAACCATTTCCCCACATTCAGAGGCAACAACCTCTTACTTACTCAAAACAAAACATGTGTAAAAATAATTTATCAAAGTTTATAATAACAAAATAATGCTTTTCCAATATTTATCGATCCCTTCCCTAATTCTCTCCAATGCACAAGGAAGAAATCAATAAAATGGGTTTGAAAATGAACCATTGTTGTTTGTTCATGAATGGCATTAAAATCACATTCAATCAATTTCCACGTATTCTCGTAACAAACGTATTAAAGGCCTTGAAAAAGTGGAATAATTGAATCAAAGATCACATGTTTATTAATTTTAGTGATTAAAATGTTTTATTAATCCATACTCCCCTTAGAAGTAGGGTGTGCCACCTAACTTACCACGTAGTGGTAATATATAAAAGTTAAAAGTCTATTTTGAATTTAAAAATTCATATGAAAACACCACGTAGTGGTGTAATTAAAGGTGGCAAACCACATGGTGGTAAGGTTAAAGGAATCATATATATCCACGTGGTTTTCCACCTTTAATTACACCACTACCTAGTATTTTCATATGAAATTTTAAGTTCAAAATATACTTAAATAAACTTTTATATATTACCACTATGTGGTAAGTTATCATGGCATTTAAATGCCATTAAACAAATTAATATAGCTTGATTCTTTGTGTGCGTGTGCATGTGTATGTGTATGTGTATGTGTATGTGTATGTGTATCTGTATGTGTATGTGTGTGTGTGTGTACATACACATATAGATATGCATGTGATAATTACATATAGATATGCATATATATAGACGTATTCCTTTATGTACATACTGTAGCATCCTAAAATTGCGACACTTGCAATTTCGACTGCATTTGGGTCTTCACGATGGCGATGCAACATGGAACCTGAATGGAGACCCCGAAACTTGTTCATGACATCAAAAACTGCATTTCTCAGCACCCTGGCCTGATCCTCCTTGCACCCTGCTGTCCCTGGAGGTGGGACCATGGCGCCCAGCGCCCTGGTCCTTCAGGACTAGGGCGCCCAGCGCCCTGGTCCCCCAGGACCATGGTGCCCAGGACCATGGTGCCCAGCGCCCTGGTCCCTGGCCCTATTTTGGGCCCAGTCTCTTATGGGGCTTCGGGTCTTTAAGTTTGCAAATTGGAAAATAATCTTCCTAGGTCGGCCTAAGGTCGGTAAAATCAGTCTATCAGCCCTAATTGACAAGTATATAAACTACATTTCCTCTCCCATTTTGGTAGAGGGAGAAAAGGCGGAAATGACATTCAAGCATTCAAGCATTCAAGCATTCCTTCAAGCAATTGATCATTCTAAGTCTCCATTCAAGGCTAAGTGTTGCATTCAAGACAAGGATTCAACCATTGAAGAGGAGATCACTTACAACACATTACATACTACATACATTACACCTTCGCATGTAAGAATACAAACATTCTTACAACAAGGTATCAGTACTTGTTTACATTGCAAACATTTACATTTACAACATTCTCATTTCTTGGTTAATTCCAAAACCGGGGTTTGACCTAAAGGCAAACCCCTCATCCCTAACCCCCCAATCGTCCTCTCTTTTCTGTGTGTAGGTTGCAGGTATGCGGCTGTAATTGAAGATCTGGAATCCTTGTGCAGAGACGAACAGATCCACCTTCGTTCCGCGGATTTTTCGGAGGACCGTGTGCACGCCGGGCGCCATCGTCCCGTCAACTTTCACTCAAATTTGCAGAACAGCACCGTCTCGACATTTTACTGCTAATTCCAGGTCCGCAGCTTCATCCCATATCCCTATCTCTGTTTATAAGTGAATATTTCCCACTTTACATGCATTCCTAGTTCAATCTTTCTATCTACATTCTTTACAAAAGAGGGTATCCTTGATATCTTAACCCTTGAAACTCATCTAGAATCCAATCTTGCATTGCGTGGGATTGGATCTTGTGGGTTTCAACCCCTCTTTTGAATGTAAAGTCTCTCCTAAGTGAAAACCATCAACCCTAGTGACTCTCCCTTCTCTCTCCTTGGAGTTGGGGAGGGGAGAACAACTAGGGTTCGATTTTTCCGCTTTACATTTTGGTGAACCCGATGTGAACATCCTCATTCTGATTATTCATGGTTAGATTTGAAAATTTTGTTCCCTTAATTACATTTCCATGTTTGATCTTTTGCAAATTTTAGAGGCTAATTGCATAAAAACCCTAAAATTTTCTTTTTAGTAATTAAGCTTGTGAAATGTTTAATTGTTAATGCTTGTTTCAGATCTACCCTTCTATTGCAAATTGTCAATTCATATTTGTGTTTTAATTCTGAAAATTAAGTGGTTAAATGTCAAAACCCTAATTTTTAAAACCTCCTTGATTCAACCTTTGACTGATAATTTCACTAATCAAAACACCTCCAAATCAGCTATAACTTTGGATTCCGCAATAAAATCACAATATCTTTCATCCCTGAAAATTTGGAAAAAAGTTGCGAGGACCGTGTGCACCCCGAGCACCATCGTCCCCGACATTTTTTCTGAAATTTCGGGAGCTAGATCTTACTGTATTTTTCTGCTAAAATCCAGAATTTTGGCTGATTTTATCAATTTTAACACCTTCAAAATTAAAGTCAAAGTTGGTCTAGCGATTGCTTGGATTGAGGCTTCTAATCATTCAAAAATTGTTGAAACTAAAATTCATGTCAAAATTGTGTTTCTTACAGTCCTAAATCTGAAAAGTGTGTTAGCATTCATCCGAAATTTCAGTGCTTTATTCAATTTTTTGCAGTTTGTGACTTTTGAAATTAAATGTTTAATTGCAACAACCTTGATTTCCACTTTCAAAATCGAATTTTGCATGAGATCAAGTCAATTTTTAAATTTCAACACTTGCATTGCTTTCAGCATTCCCTCTAAAATCATAAAATTCAAAATTTAGTTTCCCTCTCTTTTTCAAAATTCAAATTTTAAATCATAAAATCAATCTAAGTTTAGTGTGCCCACATTTGATGTTGCGAGCCCACTTTCTCTTGACATTGTTCGAGCTATCCCCCCTAAACATGTTGAAATTCCGCATTTGGAGCTTTATAATGGTAAGGGTGATCCTCTAACACATGTTAAGACCTTTCAAACAATATGTACTGATTTTGCTTATGACCAAAGGTTGCTTGCAAAACTGTTTACTAGAACATTAAGAGATAAAGCCCTACAATGGTATTGCTCGTTGCCTTCTTATTCTATTTCTTATTTCGAACAACTTGCAAATGCTTTTATTCAACAATTTCAAAACAATATAAGTCCTAAAGTTACTTTGATTGATTTAATGCATTGTAAACAAGGTGTTAAAGAAAAAGTGACTGATTTCATTGGTAGATATAAACATTTGTATGCTCAAATTTCTTTTCCAGTACCTGACAATGATATTCAAAGAATCTTTATTTCTAATTTACAAAAAGATATTAGAGAAAAACTCCTGTTTTCTGAGTTTACTTCTTTCCAACAGTTGTGCGCAACTCTTCACAATTATCAACTGACTGTGAGTCAAATGGAACAAGAAAATCCTATGGCTCCGAGTGATAAGGGTGATAGTAGTCAACAACCATTTGGGAAGTTTAAACCGAACAGAGAGTCCATTAAATTCAATGAAAACATCATCAACAACAATGTGAATGCGGCATCAGGTGTGCCTCCTATTTCTAAGTTTTTCAAGAAAGAAAGAAAGTTTACTCCTTTGAATGAATCATTGCATAGTATTATGAATAAGTTATTGGAACAAAATGTGCTTACTCTTCCTCCTATAAGGCAAATAGATCCTGTAAAGATTAACTCACCCTATTTTGATAACAAATCTTTTTGTCAATTTCATCATCATCCTGGGCATGATACTGAGAAATGTTTTGATTAACTCATAGTGAGGGAACCTTACTATTGACAGTCATGGTTCTCCCTCGTGATCTTCCCTTTTACTTTGTCAATCGAAGTCGTAAGATCCTTAGTCCACTGGGGGCTTGGTGTATCTTGCCTCCTTGACGTGGTGAAATTTTTTCAATGTTGTTTCCTTGTACTTTACCGGAAGTATTGGCGTACGCTTATACTCCCGCTAAAGTGGGGGCTAAATGTAGCGTCCTAAAATTGTGACACTTGCAATTTCGACTGCATTTGGGTCTTCACGATGGCGATGCAACACGGAACCTGAATGGAGACCCCGAAACTTGTTCATGACATCAAAAACTACATTTCTCAGCACCCTGGCCTGATCCTCCTTGCACCCTGTTGTCCCTGGAGGTGGGACCATGGCGCCCAGCGCCCTGGTCCCTGGCCCTATTTTGGGCCCGGTCTCTTATGGGGCTTCGGGTCTTTAAGTTTGCAAATTGGAAAATAATCTTCCTAGGTCAGCCTAAGGTCGGTAAAATCAGTCTATCAGCCCTAATTGACAAGTATATAAACTACATTTCCTCTCCCATTTTGGTAGAGGGAGAAAAGGCGGAAACGACATTCAAGCATTCAAGCATTCCTTCAAGCAATTGATCATTCTAAGTCTCCATTCAAGGCTAAGTGTTGCATTCAAGACAAGGATTCAACCATTGAAGAGGAGATCACTTACAACACATTCAATACTACATACATTACACCTTCGCATGTAAGAATACAAACATTCTTACAACAAGGTATCAGTACTTGTTTACATTGCAAACATTTACATTTACAGCATTCTCATTTCTTGGTTAATTCCAAAACCGGGGTTTGACCTAAAGGCAAACCCCTCATCCCTAACCCCCCAATCGTCCTCTCTTTTTTGTGTGTAGGTTGCAGGTATGCGGCTGTAATTGAAGATCTGGAATCCTTGTGCAGAGACGAACAGATCCACCTTCATTTCGCGGATTTTTCGGAGGACCATGTGCACGCCGGGCGCCATCGTCCCGTCAACTTTCGCTCAAATTTGCAGAACAGCACCGTCTCGACATTTTACTGCTAATTCCAGGTCCGCAGCTTCATCCCATATCCCTATCTCTGTTTATAAGTGAATATTTCCCACTTTACATGCATTCCTAGTTCAATCTTTCTATCTACATTCTTTACAAAAGAGGGTATCCTTGATATCTTAACCCTTGAAACTCATCTAGAATCCAATCTTGCATTGCGTGGGATTGGATCTTGTGGGTTTCAACCCCTCTTTTGAATGTAAAGTCTCTCCTAAGTGAAAACCATCAACCCTAGTGACTCTCCCTTCTCTCTCCTTGGAGTTGGGGAGGGGAGAACAACTAGGGTTCGATTTTTCTGCTTTACACATACATATATGTATTTACACTTGTAATATATATGTGTACATATAATAGTTTATCAAAAAGGTGATAAGATTTCTATAGTTATACATAATAATGAAAGAAAGTTTAATGCATAGCAAAAGATCGACATAAGGTCAAACGGTATGATTTAACAATGAAAATTTACAAAATAGAATTGACCTATCACAAATTGACTGCGACACTTACTCATGGCCAATGCAACTTAAGTGTGTGTGAAGGTCTCAAGACAATGTTTGACACATTTTCCCTTTGTTTATACTCCTCTCCTAGATGATACTCTCACTCCTCTTTCAATAGAGTGAACCTAACAAGTTCCTTCCGAAATAAAACTTGGATAATCAATCACGTAGTTAGTCCACTTACATTCGAAACATCAAAAATCCATGATAAGAACTTTTAATAATAATGTTTATGATTCAATGTCAACACATAAAGAACTTCTTAATTCGTATCTTCAAATGCAAGTTGTTTATGGTGAAATGGATAACAATAATAACGATATTGAAAGGCTAAATGAATTCAACCACAAAACCCTAGCCTAACAACAACAAAGATCCACCATAACATATGAAGATTACCTAAGACAATGCAAATCAAATGAAATCACAATGATTATACCATCACATGTCCAATAGGGTTTGGATCTCCATTCTTCCTATCTCCATTGATCTTGATTGATATATTTGCTCTTAGATTTTATGTGCACAAGAGCTCAACAAAGAACGGAATGTGGTTGCTAGTAGGATCGTAGTGTAGTCAAGTGCATAAAAGATTATTAGAATGCATAGAACGATTAGGGTTTGATAATGAAGGAAGCATCTCCTTATATAGAAGACACTATAAGAAATGGAGGGATAAGATTGAGAGGTGTAAAAGGAGGTCGGCTATGATTAGAGGGTAGGTAAAAGAAATAATAAAATAATGAAAGGGGTAGGTAGTGTATGAATTAAGAGATGAATGACATGTGTCATGGGTAGAAAAGGTTAATGAATTAATTAAATAAATAAAGATTTATTTAATTAATAGAAGAAGTGGGATCAATTAAATAAATAAGATATTTATTTAATTTAGGAAAAGGATAATTTAAATAAATAAATGTATTTATTTAAATGAGAAATAAGGCTAGAAGAGGATAAATGAATTAATTAAATAAATAAAGATTTATTTAATTAATAGAAGAATTAGGCTTAGATAATTAAATAAATAAAATATTTATTTAATTAGACATGACAATTTTGGGTGTCTACATTTTGCCCCTCTTTGAGACAATGCGGCTTGTCGCGTTGTTTCAAAGAAGATAAGATGAACTGATACAGAGTTGCCCCAGGATGGGAATGATATGCCCCCTCGAGAGATTGGATGAAAATGTTTGCAAAGATCGCAGACAATCTCTCGATAA
Source organism: Cryptomeria japonica (assembly GCF_030272615.1). NCBI lineage: Eukaryota > Viridiplantae > Streptophyta > Pinopsida > Cupressales > Cupressaceae > Cryptomeria > Cryptomeria japonica. Next base: position 531,498,446 of record NC_081409.1, on the reverse strand, counting down.
GAAAGAAAGGCTAGAATGGACTGACCAGATAAAGTGACAGAGTCACGGGATAATGAAGACTGACTCAGGAAACGAGGGCTAGGGCTAGGGTACTCTATAAGATAGACCACAGGAGAAAATACATCCTCATTGTCATCTACACATCCATGAGAGCAGAGTGCAGAGAGAGAAAAGAGCAGCAGCAGTCAGCAGCGATGGCTTTTGTTCACAGATTCGACCGCGTTCGCCGATTCCAGAGGCCAGCAGAGGCAGGAGAGCCGGTGAGTACCACAAAACCTCCTTGTTCTTTGATGCATTTATTGTTGTCATTAATGCATACTAGGTAATGTAATAAATGCGCGTTTATGTCAAGAAAACGCGTTTGTGTCCAAAAATGTGAATTTGTGTCTTCTAGGTCAAATCGGCAGTTCTGTGATGAACATACGCTGTCGATTGGGTAAGCTGCTGAGAGGATACACTCAAGCAGGTCCTCTAGGGAAGACTAGGATAACAAATAGGGCTAGGATTGACAATTCTGTGATAGAACATACGTTGCCAATTAGGAAACTTCTCAAGAGGATTCACTGAAGCAGAGGCCCTAGGATAGGATAGATCAAGGCACTTTGTGATGAACAGTGAGTACCAAGATATAGTAATTTGTGATGAACAGGGAGTACTAAAATATGAGCAGCACTTTGTGATGAACAGTGAGTGCAAATGTGAGCAGCACTTTGTGATGAACAAGGAGTGCCACACACGTAGTACTTTGTGATGAACAGGGAGTACCACTAGGATAGAAGCAACACTTTGTGATGAACAATGAGTGTCACTGGGACTGAGATGATTGATTTGTGTGACTACAGGAGTATTTGCCTATGTTGGAGTCATGAGAGAGATTCCCGTCAACGTAGAGGTTACGACCAGAGCTGACATTTGAGGATCGAGCTGCCATTGAGGTTATGGGATTGAGACATATTTTGTATGTGCCTGAGTTTTGAGCGAACATGGGATTGTTGACTGCATTGGTGGAGAGGTGGCACTCTGAGACTTGCACTTTTCAATTGTCGATGGGGGAGATGACAATCACCCTAGAGGATGTATATAGGATTCTGCGGATACCGATCGATGGGGAGCTAATTCCGTAGGATCGAGACGGAGACAGGGATGCCCTTAGACGAGTGTTCTAGGATCTGGGACTGGAGATGAGGGTGGGACACGTGGCATGGGATACCATGACATGGGCAGGATTAGCACTAGCGGCGATGCTGGTAGGAGTGATCAGCGGGTTCCTCTGTCCGGATAGGGCGACACAAGGGGTCGTTGCAGAGGACACAGGGGCCAGGAGAGATGATCTTGGGGCAGGTCCTTCTAGGGCTCAGACTCCGTCGAGGCTAGCCAGCTTCGAGGGAGGGAGTTCATCGTAGTCGTAGAGGGCTCCCTATGTATCAGTATTGTACCATTTTTGCATGATGATGTAGACACCCGCGGGTGATTGTAGCCATATGATTTTGACATCATTGTATCATGACACTTTATATATATATATATATATATGAGATGATTCATCTTTGTCGCAGCTATATGCATGTGTACCTATGTGATGTATGTTTCTTATGTGATGCTTATGATATGGATGCAAATATGTATATGATGCAATGCAATATATTTTTGTTCTATTATGTTTTATATGTTATGCGAATGTGAATGTGAATGTATGAAATGTGGATGAATATGACAATGCAAATGTAAATTGTGCTAACAGGTGTTGTGTGCAGGATGTGATGCAGTTGTGATATCTATATGTATGTATGAAATGCTTATATGTGGTAATGCAGGTGCAACTACATGAAATGCAAATGTATTTGGTGTGTCATTATACTCAGTCATGTGATAGCAGGCTACGCAGACTCGAGAAGGATGATGGAAGTCAATCAAGAAAGGGGGATGGAAGACAGAAGATATGAAAGTGAAAGAGCTTCTTGTGCATTATCATCATTGAGCTTTATTATGGCAAGTAGGTTATGACAATCGAGGCATATGTTCGACCTAGAAAGTCATTGTACCTGTTTGCATGGAGATAAGACAGTCACAAACAAGGAATGCCCCAGTTCACACTAGACTCACAGTGTCCTCATATCCTTGGACAAGTCATATCATTACTAAGAGACAATCCACAGACAGCAAATACAATTAGGTGACGATACCCCATCCTCGCCTTTCTAGTCAAAGACATCCTGGAGATAGAATCTCTAGTCAAAGACATCCTGAAAAAGCTAAAAGACATGTCACCAAAAAAAAGATGAAATCAAAAGAAAACCAAGACTCGACACCAACATCCACTATAGTCCTCAAGTTTAGTGTCTCTTGTCACTTGTATAAGTCTTATTTGATTGTGGTCACAATGTTTACTTTCACAAAAAGGATAGATAGCACTGAACCATAATGTTGTTTGAGTCTGTTGAAAGATTTGATTTGTTGAAGCCCATTGTTGCTGCTGTGTCTCATCTGAAACTGACTGAATCCATGAAACTGATACTTTATTGCGGAGAAGATGAAACTTTAATGCGGATCTATGATGCCAATTTTGCTTTATTGCGGATTGTGCGCGGATAGACTGAAGAAAGCTGGAAGAAACTGTACTCCTCTAAACATGTGATGTTCTTAGTTCCACACCCATCACTAGACATAGGATTTGCCTTAGCCATAGATAGGATTTGATTTATTATGAATGGAAAGGGAGGTTTATTATGAATGGCAAACCAATCTTAGGTAGATCAATAACAAGCCATGATGGGAATGGGTAAGTTTATTATGAACGAATAGGTTGTGAGTGTGTGCAAAGTGAAAGGATGAAAGTGAATCCTGAAGGAGGGAGGAGCAATGTCTCTACGCATGGCGCTGGTGACCCAGTTTTCACCATGGTACTTGCTCAGGGTGCCACTGAAGTGGTTTTCATCATTGGACGAAATTATTTCTGTTTTTTTTTTTATTTTTCAATGTTTTTTGTGTCACAAAGCGCCTGTTTGTCAGGTTTTCACCAAGTAATGATTTTTTTTGTTTTATAATTTTTTTTGTATTTTTGAAATTTTTGAATTTTTTTGTATTTTTTGAATTAGGATACTCCAAAGAGCTATGTGTAGAACCTGCAAAGGTGCATGATGTTGATAGGATCCTCTAAAGGTTCACCTTCTGTAGTTGAGAGCTGATATGCCCCAGATCCATATGTTGTTGTAATGATGTAAGGACCAAGCCAATTTGGTTTGAACTTGCCCTTCTTCTCTCTGTCTTGCTGATTTTTGGGGTTTTCTCTGAGAACTAAGTCCCCTACCTCAAATGTGCGAGGTTTGACTTTGTGATTGTAGCTGCATTGTTCCTTGACTGAATGATGTGTAGCTCGAGTGACTGTCTTCCTTGATGAAGAAACTAAGATAGAATTACTAGCGTGTGGACTACTGAGGCCCATATGTGTGTCACCTAAAGAAGTTTGGGCATCCCTGATAACAAAGTCCTTCAAGGAAGCTCCATTAAAGGTCCATGATGTATCACCGGAAGGGAAAGGATTTGTGGAACAATTAGATGAGTGATGAAGGCTTATGATTGCAAAAAGAAGTGAAAGTAGGATAGCATGATGGAGACTTAGGATCAACAAGTGTTGCAATATATGAATGGATTTGGGTCAGCTTTGACGGTCACTTCAACTCCATTGTGTGGAAACTTGATGCATCGATGATATGTAGATGGGACTGCGCTCATCTCATGAATCCAAGGACATCCTAGCAATATGTTATATGTGAGATCCAGGTCTAGGACTTGACAAACCACACCCTTTGTAAATGGCCCAACTCTGAGAGGTAAGGTGACTGTACCCTTGGATGAACGCTCTTCATCATCATATGTTTTGATAGTAATTTTGTTTGTAGAATTCACAGCTTTGTCAGAATATCCCAATTGTTTAATTGTGCTCAATGTACAAATGTTTAGACCAGCTCCTCCATCTATTAGGACTCATTTTATTCGATGTTTGTGTATGAAGGCTTCAATGTGTAAAGGTGCATTATGTGGCTGACTTACGGAGGCGTCATCGGCTTCTGTGAATGTAAGGGAATGTGGAACGGAAAGGTATCCCACCATGGCTTGAAACTGGTCCACATTCAGATCAGTAGGAACAGCAGTATCTCTCAAGATTTTGTCAAGAATGGCTTTATGAGCGGGGGATATGCGTAATAGCTCAAGGATGGAGATGAGCGCGGGTGTCTTCCCTAACTGTTCTACAAGGTCATACTCAGGTTTGGTTGATGAAGAAGTGGTATTTTTAGTTGGATCACCTTGCAAAGTGATTTTACCTCGGCGGTTGTAACATGACATTCAGAGGTAGGTTCGGAAGAAGATCCAACACCTTTTAGGACAATCCTGGGTCTCCGGGTAGAATTCTCAGGGTTTTTGTCCTTGATGATAATGGTAGAGACATAATTGTCCATCGAGATGTGATTGATAGTTGAATCATAGTTATAGGTTGCTCTGGTATAGTTGGTCTGGTCATCTATGGCTTTAGCTTTTCCCTTGTCATGTTTTGGGAATGGTTCCTTAAACATCTCATGTTCTTGATTAGATGAGTGTCCCTCAATCTCAATATCACCTCTATCAATGAGATCTTGTATGATGTTCTTCAGTTGATGACAATTTCCTGTCTTATGACCTTTGATCTTATGAAATTCACAGTACTCATCATCATTCCACCAATTTGGTTTAACCTTTGGCTCATATGGAGGAAAATCTGGAATAGTGATTACTTTGTTTGCCACTAGCTTTTTGAAAACTGACTCAAGTGGTTCTCCCAATGGAGTGTACTTCCTTCATGATCTGGAAGTTGTTTGAGTATTCACTTGATTGTTTGTAGAGCTTGATCCATAAAAAATGATATTGGGTCGCACTGTTTTGGCATCAACAACACCATCATTGACTGTGTTCTTGTTTTTATTCCAAAATCTTGGCTTGTCTTTTCCTTTAAAGTCATCTTTGCTTTCCTTGAATATCTTAATAACTCCTTGTTCAATTAGGACCTTCTCTGTTGTTGAGCCTTTTTCAATGACGTCCTTGAAGGTGGACAAACAAGCTTTTCTTAAATCATAACCAATGTCTTTGTTAACATTCTGGGTGAACATCTCTACCATTTGTTTTTGTGGAATTTCACAAGAGCATCTACTGGCTAGATTCCTCCATCTTTGTAAAAATGATGCAAAAGACTCTCCCTCTTTTTGCTTGGTGTTGCACAAAGTAGTGACTGATATGTCTGTCTCTATGTTGTAGGAGAAATGTTGGATAAATGCCTCTGCTAAGTCACCCCATGACTTAATACCAGGTGGGAGTTGGGAGAACCATTCCATAGCTTGATCACCTAGGCTTTGTGGGAATAATCTCATCAAATATGTCTCTTTTGTTGCTACCTCAATGCAAGCTGTGAAAAACTGTCTTATGTGTGCCTTAGGATCCCCTTTTCCTCTATACTTATCAGATTTAGGCGTCACAAAGTGTGTAGGAAAAGGAGGCATTGGAATGCTCTTGTCAAATGGATAAGGACATATGTCTCTCATTGTGTATGTTGGCTTTGGTGTAGTTATGTCCTCCATTTTCTTTTGTAAGTCCCTGATTTGTTGCTCCAAATTGCTCTTAGGTGGAGATCGACTTCTTGGACCATACCCCATGCTTGAGGCACCAATTGGAGGAGGAACATGTTGCATATATGGATGATATTGATCATACACATGTTCATATGGAGGAGGTCTATAGTGATGCTGCGTATATGGACCACTTGGTATAGATTCATGTTGAGGAACGCCATATCTATTTTGTCCATGTATACCATACTCTACAGGCATGTCATGTTCTAATGTGTTGCCCCCAAATTTGACACGGGGTTTCCTTGTGTCCAAATTTTGAGCATGCCTTTTAATATCCAATTGCTTTGGTGGTTGATCCTTAGCGTTGATATGTGATTGAGCATATTTATCTACATAAGACTTCCATAATGGTCTGCAAAGGTGAGTATCATATGCTTGACCATGTGTATGTAGGACCTCTGGTTTTTGAAACAAAGATGATGGTGATTCAGGTACCATATGTGGTCCTCTACTGCCTCCACTATTAGGTCTCCTTTGATCCATGTTGGAGTGAGGTTGTTGCAAAGGTCGATTTTCCATTATTTGAGACATGTCAAAATCATGAGGTATCTTGGCTCCACTTTGTGCCATCATTTGTAAGAAGTATTGTCTATCCCTCCTCATTATTTCCTCAACCAATCGATTGAAACGAGGATCCATAATGGATTCTTCCACATCTGCTGAATGTACTGAAAAGTTGTCCATATCATCATTCTGTGTATCATTGTTGTTTGTAGTGTCCATGTTCTCAACATTTGGAATGTTTCTATAGGCATCCATGTCAGGCAATGTAGTATGATCAGAATTGAAAAAGATATCATTGTCATACTCATAAGAACTCATGTTTGTGGACTCTTGAGCCTCTTTAGTTTCTCTCCTAGATTTTTGAAGACGGGTTTCAACCATGAACTAGGTATTGATCGAGATGTGTGAGACTAGATGAAAAATGGAAAAAGTATGGAAGACTAAGAGTTGGATGGAATGTAAATTAATCTGAGGTGTACTTGCAATGTCCAAAGTGTAAGACCAAGTATGTATGTAGTAGAGTAGGTGTGACTTCCAAAGAGAGGATAGTTTCTCTTGATGAGGTAAGTTGACCTTGACTCTAAGTAAGACCAAATGAGACCCAAAGGTAAGAAACCTTGATGAGGGACCACTTAGCAAAGTGTTGTTGTATGTAGTGTGTTGACAAAGTATAGTGAGGACAAGCAAGTGACCTTTTGACTCAAGTTTAGACAAATGTAAATTTAATGCAAGATGTAAAGCAATGATGGACTTTGTGAGACCCAAAGACAAGTTGAATGCTAGATGAAAACCTAGAGAAACAACCTAGGAAGCTCAAGAATTCCGAAACTGATTGCTCTTGTTTGCTGGACTGTAAAAATTTTCCAATTTGTGAAGTTGTTGGTTGTGACCAAATCTGAATGTTTGACTGTTTTTCGTGACAAGAGGACACAATGTTGATGAGGACTCAATGTTTGCAAGTGTTTAGACTCAAAATGACTCCAAGAAAAGTGTGTTGTTTGATGTAAAAATGTTTTACATACACTTGAAGACACAAAAGACACAATGTTTTGTTGTTTGGTCTTGAATGTTTTGAATGTTTAAAATAAGTCAAGCACAATTCTTATGGCTGGCCAAGATAATAGTTGTTGATCCCACATGGGGTTTTACCCCCAAGGCTATGCTATTCAGAGCGGATACTTAGATGCTTGACCTCACTGGCTCCACCCTCGGCACTCACTTCTAGGGTCAGCCAAGCATCAATCCCCACGAAAACTCCCCGTGGCGAACTTTGTATCTCTACTAAGAACCGTATATGTGTGGGCCGCTACCAGAGGTCCGACCTCCTGCCTCAACAACTAGAAGGATTTGGAAACAAAAAGGTGCTAGTAAGGGCATCCGCTCGTGTGGCCATACATGCGGCACTTTCAGCTCTGTAAATACAGAAGGCTCCCAGCCGGTAGGGGTTACACCCTACAACTGATCAAATAAATTTGATCAAATAGGTTTATGGGGAGACATAGTGTCGGTATGAACTAATCAGCACACGTTATCCATAGTTTTCACCATGAATACAGTTGTTTATAGTGGTTCGGAAGAGGTGGGTTTTCCTCGCTACCACTTGGGTCGTTCTCTTCTCACTAGTAGTCCTAATGACCACACGGGAAGACAGGCCCTCTAAAGATTAAACAAAAAGAGTTTATTGCTCAAGACACAAAAGACAATGATTCAATTTTAGTGCACCAATTGAAGTGTTTCCTAGTCTATAAAAACAAGGCACACAATAAAAATCCAAAAACTCTTGCCAAGGACCTGCAACAAAGATTTATTAGTAGTTTGGATTGTTTGAAATAATCACCCCTTCCTGCAAGCACACAAGTTAGGTAAATTTTAGATCCAAAAGACTTTGTGAAATAGGGGCCTTCAACAATGCGTTTTGTTGACCAATTCAAAGATCTGATTCATCATAAAAAAAAGACCACTTGTAAAATTTCAAGAGATTTCCAGAAATGTAAGAAAATCCAAAAAATTTGCTAATTTGCTCCAAAAATTAATTTTTGATGAAAAATCATAAAAAATTCATATAAAATGCAAAATCAATCCAAAAAATCTAAAATTTTTACTAGAGAGTCCTGATGGTCTTTCAAACTTGCATAAAAAAATTTCTGCAACAAATCCAAGCAGTTTGTGAGATATGAGTTAAATAATGCAAAACCCTAATTTTCAAAGATTTGATTTTTGAGGAATGATTTTGCATCAAATTTAAAATCACAAAGAACAGATCCTATGTATAATTATGAGAGCTTTCCAAAAATGTAAGAAATCTGAAAAATTCGCTAATTTGCTCTCAAAATTAATTTTTTATGAAAAATCATAAAAAATTCATATAAAATGCAAAATCGATCCAAAAACTTTGAAACTTTTATTGAATCTTTCTGATACTTTTCCTGACTTTCACAAAAAAAATTATGTCAAAATTCAAAGCCGTTTGTGAGATCTAATCAAAATAAGGAAAAACCCTAATTTTTAAAGATCCAATTTTTAGGGAAATATTTTGCATCAAAATTAAAATCACAAAGAATAGATCCTGTGTATAATTATGAGAGATTTTCAAAAATATGAGAAAATCCGAAAAAGTCTCTCATTTGCTCTCAAAATTAATTTTTTATGAAAAATCATAAAAAATTCATAGAAAATGAAAATGTGCTCCAAAAATTCTGAATTTTGGATTGAGAGCTCCTGATACTTTTTTCAACCTACAAAAAATATTTGGTGCAAAATTTCTTAGCCGTTTGTGAGATATGATTGAATCTCTCCAAGATCTTTATTTTGTATCCAAAACCCTAGCTGCACAAGGTTATTCTCCAAATTGTTTTACAAAATAGCAATATAGGGTTAGAAAAATCTGCAAAAAACACAGATCTAAGAAAAATCCATGTCCCACGGGGCGTGCCAAAATGTTTATGGTGAAAATGGATAACAATAATAACGATATTGAAAGGCTAAATGAATTCAACCACAAAACCCTAGCCTAACAACAACAAAGATCCACCATAACATATGAAGATTACCTAAGACAATGCAAATCAAATGAAATCATAAAGATTATACCATCACATGTCCAATAGGGTTTGGATCTCCATTCTTCCTATCTCCATTGATCTTGATTGATATATTTGCTCTCAGATTTTATGTGCACAAGAGCTCAACAAAGAACGGAATGTGGTTGCTAGTAGGATCGTAGTGTAGTCAAGTGCATAAAAGATTATTAGAATGCATAGAACGATTAGGGTTTGATAATGAAGGAAGCATCTCCTTATATAGAAGACACTATAAGAAATGGAGGGATAAGATTGAGAGGTGTAAAAGAAGGTCGGCTATGATTAGAGGGTAGGTAAAAGAAATAATAAAATAATGAAAGGGGTAGGTAGTGTATGAATTAAGAGATGAATGACATGTGTCATGGGTAGAAAAGGTTAATGAATTAATTAAATAAATAAAGATTTATTTAATTAATAGAAGAAGTGGGATCAATTAAATAAATAAGATATTTATTTAATTTAGGAAAAGGATAATTTAAATAAATAAATGTATTTATTTAAATGAGAAATAAGGCTAGAAGAGGATAAATGAATTAATTAAATAAATAAAGATTTATTTAATTAATAGAAGAATTAGGCTAAGATAATTAAATAAATAAAATATTTATTTAATTAGACATGACAATTTTGGGTGTCTACACAAGTATCTAATCACATTGCATAATATAATACATCATAAATGATGATTCATCCAATTTCATAGTACTTATCTCTTATTAACATAAAAGATAATACTGATAAGAATTGGAATGAAATACTAAGCAAAAATTGGGATGTAATAGAGGAACCCCTCGAGATCAAAATTGACCCTAGCAACAACACATGACAATGTATACTTACTTAAAATGGAATATATCTCATCTAGGCATTCCTTATTGGCCACTTGAAAATCACACCATTTTAAAGGATGTTGGGAATAAAGAGCCTTTCTTTTGACTCCACAAGTGAACCTTATTCAGCTCATTCAATTGCCATATGATATCCAAATAGGCAATTATTCTTGACACATACACTTGCAAAAGATGTGGTTTCATAGGAAACCCATACAATCTAAAATGAATGGAGTATTGGTTCAAATACCAATCTCCCAAATTATATTGTTTGATCCCTAACTTTGTAGTCCTTTCATGTGGCCCAATAAAATATATTACCTCCTTAAGAATCCTTTCCATTTTCACACCAAATAAGTCATCAATTTTCTTACAAATAATTCCTTAAGGATTATGAAGTCAAAACTTTTACAATTTCTATCTCATAGATAGGTCCAACTTTGCACTAGGAGAAGATTCTTGTTGTCATCAATTTTTTTGGCATTCAAGGTCTTATCGCAAATCTTCCATCCTACATATAAAAATATATGACACATTAGAGAATAAATTTAAACTCTAGCTCTGCAGGGTTAGGTTTGAGAGCTACCATTTGTTTGTGCATTATATTTGCCACGAACTTGGCAAAATCAAATTCTATGTTCATTGTATCATCTTGAATGTCTGAGGCCATGTACATCATTGGAACTAAAATCCTATGCTCCGCATTAGCACCAATAATTTGACACAAATAATAATATGTCTTGATTAAATAGTCTTCAAAAGTCTCAATATTGAAAGGTTCCTTCTCAAATACACTTAGCTTTTCCATCAGGCACTTTCACTCTATGACTTGAGATCTTTACTCTTTTGTAGACACTTTTATGAGTTTCATATCTTGCTGAAATTTTTTCCAAATATATCACCTTGTTAGTGGACCTACTAACATTGAAAACCTCAATTAAAAAAGGATTTGTGAAAGCAATTATAGGGATACCATAGACTGCGAACATCTTTGACTTCACATCATATATATTTGCAACTACGTAGATAAATTCTATAATAATAAATGCATTGGGGACCACAACATTCCCCATATCTAAGTACCAACAATTCCTCAAGTGGGATCGTGCAATTATTTTTGTATAGTAATGCTTGAACAAAGACTAGTTGATGTGGGCACAATTGTATCTCTGATTCCCTCAAGGGTGTCTACAAATTGTTCGCCAATGTCCTTCTTCTTGTCATTTTTCCCTTTTGAGTCCATTGGTTTCTTTACAAAGCCCAAACATTGAACTAACAAGTCTTGTTTCAATCTTCTCTTCACTTCTGATGTGCTAACCATTTTGTGCACTAAGGGTTTAGCTATGCAATAGGGCTTCTTTGAAATCACAATAATTAGTAGCAAACCTCAACCTTTTATGTCATTTTTTTATTTATATTATAAATACAAAGCAATTGGAAGCAAAACGACTGAAAATTCAGTTTCGCACTTACAGACATTCTACAATCGTAAACCCTATTTTGTCAATTATAGTCACAAAGAGCTCAATTTGCATAGAAATGATGCAAAGACATCTCCCTCCCTCTCTTTATGTTTTTTTATTCTTCTTAGAATTTTGTTTTTCTTCTTTTTTTGGTTGAATATAAAATAGACCTTGTATCTCCTTCATCGAATGCAATGCATTCATTGTCAATGGAGTTTTGCCTCAGCAGGGTTATGTCTTATTGTTGACTAGGAGAGGTTATAGCCTTCCTATCACCTCAGCGACACGAAGCCTATAGTCAGCAGTTGCTTGTGAACCAACCATTATTGGGTTGAATTGTTAGTTCATGGGGAAGATGACAGATAGTCGATTGACAACTAACTGTCTTCTCTCCTTCTAAAAGCGACCTAATGGACGTGTGCAGGGGTTAGTCGATGTTTTGAAAAGAATAGCTAAAGCATGGTAAAGTTGAACACTCAGAAGCTAGTCATTACAAGAGCTTGGGCTTACAAGGAAGAAGACCATAGCAACCTGTGTGAAGTTTGGTTTTTTTGTGATTTGACAAACCGATTACTTACGAAGTTGAGTAGCATTTTGTAATAAGTAGGGACATTGTGAATAAAAACAACTTATGTTCATTGTGCATTGTTTGAAACCAAGCTTTATTTCCTTTCATAATTGGAACAGACTCTTGATGAATTATTCTCTGATAAATTCTTGAACTTCTTATCATTATTTCCCTATCAAATACTTGTAAGTTTTTATGTGTGATATATTGATTTAGTGATCAGCAAGGCATTCCATTATAATGGTATTAGATCCTACAAAGGATTGGGCTTGAGATGTGTGGATAGAATTCCTCCAAGGAGAATGGGCAGAGGAAGAGCCCAAGGAAGAGGTGGAAGGGAACATGGAGGAGTTCCCGAGATGTTGCAACACCTAATTGTACGAATGGATGCTTTAGAAAGGGCACAGAGAAGAGGATTCCCTGATGATGATGTTAGTGTTGAGAATGGGTGTCTCAAACTTACTGGTTCAAGTCTCAAGCATATGGCACTTGGTCTCTGAAATGAGAAGTTCAGAGTCATGTTATTGATCATCTTCAAAGGGAACTCAATAACCTTCGTGTTATTGACAAAGCAGCTGAATAACCTTCGTGTTATACACCTACTTGGAAAAGAAAAATGTGGAAAGCATTGCAGGATAGCAGGGAAAGGAAACTAACTCCCTTCTATATAACCTCGCAGATCGACAAAACGCGTTGAATAAGGGTGTGGGATAGCTGGAAGGAAGGATAATTTATTCTTTCCTCACCACTCTATATAGCGTTAAGAACCTGACAAGGAAGCCTATGAGATAGCAGGAGAAAGATGATGTGCCTCTTTCCCGTTACCCAACGAGGGTTGTCTAATGAACAAAGGTGGAGTGCGGGGTAAAGACAAGGGTGTAGGAAAAGTTCTCCCTGCCACCCTGCATGATGAACAACGGTGTTGAAGTTATGGTGACAAATAGGTGTTCGATATGACATTAGCTTTTGTTCAGACATACCAAGCTGGTATTGTGCAAAATTGTTATTGGTCGAACATGAATTTTCGGTAGCCAAAGTCACTTTTTTGACAACGTGTGATCAACTGATAAGAGACTTGTGAGGGGCCCACTATCGGGGATCGAAGATTGGGTGGAACAAAGAGTGAAGAACTAATGAGTTACACTTCCATCAGGTGGCGATATGTCGATAACCTTTGAGATTTGGTGGGGGCCATAATGAACTCATTTTGACTTAACGAATTGTCTATTGATAATTGGTGGAAACTGGAATGACTCAGAGGAAGAGATGGTGACAACATGCGTGTTATTAATAGTCTAGGAAGTTCGACAATTGGGTAACTGAAACAAACTATTTTTAGTTGAATAAAGGTGTGGGCTAACAGGAAGGAAGGAGACTTTAGTCTTTTCCCTGCCACCCCGCATAGCGTTAAGAACTCGACAAGGAATCTTGCAGGATAGCAGGAGAAAGATGATGTGCCTCTTTCTCGTTACCCAGCGAGGGTTGTCTATGAACAAAGGTGGAGTGTGAGGTAAAGACAAGGGCATAGGGAAAGTTCTCCCTGCCACCCCGCACGATGAACAACAGTGTTGAAGTTCTGATGAGAAAGAGGTGTTCGATATGACATTAGCTTTCATTGAGACATACCAAGCCAGTATCATGCAAAATTGTTATTGGTTGAACATGAGTTTTTGATAGCCAAAGTCACTTTGTTGACGTGTGATCAACCGATAAGAGACTTGTGAGGGGCCCACTATCAAGGATTGAAGATCGGGTGGAACAAAGCGTGAAGAACTGATGAGTTACACTTCCATCAGGTGGTGATATGTCGATAACCTTTGAGATTTAGTGGGGACCACAATGGACTCATTTTGACTTGATGAGTTGTTTGTTGACGATTGGTGGAAACTAGAATGACTCAGAGGAAGCAATGGTGACAACGTACATGTTATTGACAGTCTGGGAAGTTCAACAGTTGGGAAACTAAAACAAACTATTTTTTCAACAGAGACATATAAAAACGTCTGGAAAACAGTTACAAGGGATAGGACCATGTGGTGATGTTTTCTATCATTGTGTAAAAAGAGGATTGTAGCAATCAATTGGTAATTCTGAAAAAAGCTAAATTGAAAAGCCGATTAAGATTGTAATCTTTTGTACTGCTCCCTGAATAGAGATCAGATCAAAGGTTTGAAACTTGTATGTAATTTTTTTACTGTAATACAAGGGATTACTTTGGTGTGTGGGTTTTTCTCCCGTGAGGGTTTTCCCATGTGAAATCTGGTGTACATCTATGTGTTTGAGTTTTTCATGTTGCTCTGTTTATCATGTATTGTGTATCATAGTTGTTGTAATTCAAATTGAAACACTCATTTGCTTCACTTCTCTAATAAATTGACATTAGGAAGGCGTTTTCCCCAGTCTACTTTCCTTGCAAGTGGTATCATAGCCTGACCAGTAGTGTTATCCTTGTGGGTAGGATGGGTTTTTTGTGTTAATTCTGCAGTCAAATTTTTGCAGAAGTTTGTTTGAAATTGTAGAATGAGATGGCGAGCACATCAAGAAGAGTGGACATTGAAAAATTCAATGGCAGCAGCTACGAGTTATGGAAACTCAAGATGGAAGACCTGTTGATTGAAAGAGACCTCTAGGTTGCACTATTTGCATCAAAACCAGCAGGCATGAAACAAGAAGATTGGGATCTCACAGATAGGAAGGCCAAAGGGCTTATTATATTATGCCTTGTGAATTGTGTTCTCTTGAATGTTCATGAGGAGAACATGACAACTTCTTTATGGAAAAAACTTGGTGATATTTATCAAGGAAAGTCTCTGGTAAATAATTTGTTCTCGAGGAAGAAGTTATACTTCTTGAAGATGAGTGAAGGGACATCTGTGGCAGATCATTTAAATGTCTTCAATACAATCTTTGCACAATTAAATTCTATGGGAGATACAATTAAGGATGAGGACTGATGTATGCTTTTGTTGTGTTCCTTGCCAGATACATGGGACCATTTGGAGATGGCTATCCGGAGTACAACAACAACTTTCAAAATGGAGGATGTGGTTTCTTCACTACTCTCAGAAGAGGCATGGAGAAAGTCTTCTGAAATGGCCAAGGAGGTCCTTGTTGTTTGAGGCAGATCAAAAGAGAAAGAAAAACAGGAGGACAAGAAGTCCAAATCAAAATCAAATGAGAGATCAAAGTCTCCTAGGAAGAATTCCAAGGTGAAATGCTAGAATTGTGGGTAGACTAGTCATATCTGAAAGGATTGTAAAGAGGAGAAAAAGAAGAAAAAGAATAATTCTTCTAATACTAAATCTTCTCATAGCAATGAAGATGCCTTCATTATTGCCTTGGCAACACAAACAGTTGATAGTGTCTGGCTGATTGATTCTGGTGCATCTTTCCACATGACATCTCATAGAGAATGGTTTTCCAAGTATGAAGAGTATGATGGTGGTAAGTTTTACCTAGCTAGTGATTCAACTCTTGAAATTGTTGGTTGAGGAAGAGTCAAAATTCAGTTTCCTAATAGAAGAATGAAGCGGATTGATGGCATAATGCACACACCAAGTTTGGCTCATAATCTGATTTTTGTTAGTAAGTTGAATGATGCTAGTGTACAAGTATTATTCTCAGGGGGTGGTTGTAAGATGACTAGAGGCTCTATAGTGTTAGCTAAGGGTGCAAGGATTGGCACTCTGTTCAAACTAGATGCCCAATTTGTTCAACATAACAGTGTCTCTAGAAAGTCAGATAAGGCTACATGGAAGAAGAATGTTGCAAGTTCAATGGAGGTTAAACTTCCAGCTAAGAATACCATGTTTTGGCATCATAGACTCAATCACATAGGAGAGAAGGGCTTAAAAGCTCTGAAAAACAAAAACCCAATAGAGGGGCTTGATGATTGTAACTTTGAATTTGAATTTTGTGAACACTACATATATGGAAAGAAAAACCATGTTTCATTTTTTTCTAGTCCTCATAAATCTTCTGGTTTGTTGGATTATATTCACTCTGGACCATTGTCTAGTTGATGTTCCTTCATTGTTGTATTCTATATATTATGTTTCTTTTATAGATGATTATTCGAGAAGGGAATTTGTGTATTTTTTAAAAACAAATCAGAACTGTTTAGTCAGTTTAAGGAGTTTAAAACCTTGGTTGAAAATCAAACTGCTAGGAAAATTAAAGCCTAAGGACTGATAATGGCAGTGAGTTTTGTTCAGCAAAATTTGATCAATTTTGCAAAGATCGTGGAATTAAAAGGCATACGACCACACCTTATACTCCATAGAAAAATGGAGTTGTCGAAAGGCTAAATAGAATGTTGATGGAAAAGGTGAGAAGCATGTTGAGTAGTATTGGTTTGAAGCAGAAGTTCTAGGTTGAGGTTGTGTCTACAACTTGTTATTTACAAAATAGATCTCCCACTTCAACATTGGTGGATAAAGTGCCCATGGAAGCATGGTCTGGTAAGAAGCCCTCTCTTAGACATATTCGTGTCTTTAGCTGTGAAGCATATTCTTATGTGCCTGATGTACATATATCTAAGTTGGATAACAAATTTGTTAAGTGTATCTTTATTGGCTAAGGCTTGGGAGTGAAAGGATACAAGCTTTGTAATCCACTAACTAAGAAGGTATTGTATGGAAGAAGTGTTATCTTCCGTGAGCTAAATACCACCTCAGTTGATATGTAGTCCGAAAAGATAGAGAAAGAGGAAGAAGTTGAAATTCCTCTAACTCCAGAAAAGGAGGAACTTTGAACTCCATGTTTACCTGAAAGTGAGGAGAGCTTAAGCAACTCTAATAGTTTTGGTCAAGAAGAAGAACAATAACCTCCACCTCAACCATTGAGGAGGTCTACATAGGAGAGAAGACAACCCGATAGGTATGGTTTCTCATTGTTGGATACAAATTATTCCTATGCTTTGGTTACTAACATTGATGAACTTGGGACTGTGAAAGAGGCAATACAAATGCCTGATTTGGATTTCTGGTTAGAGGCCATGAACAAAGAAATGGCTTCATTAAATAAGAATGAAACCTGGTATCTAATACCCTTGCCTGAAGGTAGAAGACCTATTGGCTGCAAATGGGTATTTAAAAAGAAAATTGGTCTGGATGGCAACGTGGAAAAGTATAAAGCCATATTGGTTGCGAAGGGCTATTCCCAAGTTGAGGGAATTGATTATGGAGAAATCTTTTCTCCTGTAGCAAAGCTGACATCTATCATATTTCTTTTGTCACTTGCAGCAACATATGACTTTGAGATTGAGCAAATTGATGTGAAGACGTGGTTCCTTCATGGCAACTTGGAGGAATAAATTTATATGTCCCAGCCTAAGAATTTTGTGGTAAAAGGTAAATAATCTTTGGTTTGCAAGTTGAAACAGTCTCTTTATGGTTTAAAACAATCACCTAGAATATGGTACCAGAAGTTTGACACCTTTGTATTGTCTCTGGGGTTTGTAAGGTCAAAAAATGATCATTGTGTGTATTACAAGATTGAGAATGGTCCTGTACTTATAATTTATCTGTATGTGGATGATATGTTGTTCATTGGGAATGATAAGGGTATGATTGCTGACTTAAAAACTCATTTCTCAACATGTGTTGAAATGAAATATTTAGGTGCAGCTAGGTATATTTTGGAGATGGAAATCAATACAGATAGAAAGAATAGAAAGCTTTGACTTAGTCAGAGCAAGTACATTAGTACTATTCTAGAGAGATTTAACATGTCAGATTGCAAGCAATTAGTTATTCCAATGTTGCAGGGAACAAAGCTTTATGTTGAAGATCTAGTAAGTTCTTTGTCAAGTGGGAGAATGTTGAGAATGGATGTCTCAAACTTAGTGGTTGAAGTCTCAAGCAGATGATACTTGGTCTCTGAAATGAGCAGTTTGGAGTCGTGTTATTGATCATCTTCGAAGGGAACTAAATAACCTTCGTGTTATTGACAAAGTAGTTGAATAACATTCGTGTTATACACCCGCTTGGAAAAGAAAAATGTGGAAAGTGTTGCGAGATAGCGGGGAAAGGAAACTAAGTCCCTTCTATTCAACCCTGCAGCTCGACAAGATGCATTGAATAAGGGTGCGGGATAGTGGGAAGGAAGGAGACTTTAGTCTTTCCCTGCCACCCCGCATAGCATTACGAACCCAACAAGGAATCATGCAAGATAGAGGGAGAAAGATGATGTGCCTCTTTCTCGTTACCCTGCGAGGACTTTCTTATGAACAAAGGTGGAGTGTGGGGTAAAGACAAGGGCGTAGGGAAAGTTCTCCCCACCACCCCGTACAATGAACAACAATGTTGAAGTCTTGGTGACAAAGAGGTGTTCAATATGACATTAGCTTTTGTTGAGACGTACCAAGCCAGTATCGTGCAAAAATCTTATCGGTCGAACATGACTTTTTGGTAGCCAAAGCCACCTTTGTGAAAATGTGCAATCAACCGATAAGAGACTTGTGAGGAGCCCACTATCAGGGATCAAAGATTAGTGAAACAAAGCATGAAGAACTAATGAGTTACACTTCCATTAGGTGGTGATATGCCGATAAACTTTGAGATTTTGGGGGGACCACGATGGACTCGTTTTTACTTGTCGAGTTGTCTGCTAACAATTGCTGGAAACTGGAATGACTCAGAGGAAGCGATGGAAACAACATGTGTGTTATTGAAAGTCTGGGAAGTTTGACAGTTGGGAAACTGAAACAAACTGTTTTTCAATGGATCATGTGATGATGTTTTTTATCATTGTGTAAGAAGAGGTTTGTAGCAATCGATTGGTAATTCTGAAAAAGTTGAATTGAAAAGTTGATTAAGATTGTAATCTTCTGTACTAATCCTTAAATAGAGATCAAATCAAAGGTCTAAAACTTGTATGTAATTGTTTTACTGTAATACGAGGGATTACTTTAGTGTGTGGGTTTTTCACCTGTATGGGTTTTCCCACATGAAATATGGTGTACATCTCTGTGTTTGAGTTTTTCATGTTGCTCTGTTTATCCTATATTGTGTATTATAGTTGTTGTAGTTCGAATTGAAATGCTCATCTGCTTCACTTCTCTAAGAAATTGACATTAGGAAGGCATTTTTTGCACTCTGCTTTCCTTGCAAATAGTGATAATTAAGAGGAAGAACAAGAATGGGAAGGGAATGAGGAAGCATATGAAGAACCTAAAAGGTTTGAGGAAAGGCTATTGAGGACAATATTGAATTTGGGTTCTAAACCCAAATTAGAGGTTCCTACATAATGGGGAAGCCTTAGTGGTGAAGATCTAATTGATCGGATCAATGTCTTAGACAAGTAATTCGAGTACAAGGGAGTAGCATAGGAAAGGAGAGTTAAATTTTCCTACACTAGATTGAAGGACCACACTGCTATGTGGTGGGATTTTGTCGAATCTGAGAGAAGAATGAAGAACAAAGAGAAGATTAGTTCATGGGATCGAATGGTTGCAAAATCGAAGGTCAAGTTCCTCCTTAGAGACTATCCAAAAAATATTTTCAAGAGATTGCAGAATTTGAAACAAAAAGATATGACAGTTTAAGATTGCACTAAAGAATTTAATAAGTTGGTGATTTGGTCTGGCCATAGTGAGGAAGATATGGAGAAAATAGCTAGATATATAAATGGTTTGAAGTATATTTTACAAGATGAATTAAGTCTTGTGTCCCCTAGAATATTTAAAGAGGCTTATCAACTTGCCTTAAAAGCAGAGGAGAAATTGCAATGAAAACAAAGTCAACAAGAGAAGAAGAGAGGAAGAGGTTTTAAAGGAAGGGGACAACAATTTGGTAGAGTACAGTAGCACCATCAAGGAGAAGAGTCTAGTAGTAGTAGTGGGACAACCAACAATGATAGAAGAGTTTACCAAAATAAAGGTGGAAGATCCTACAAAAGAGGTGGTTCAAAAGGTAGAGGAAGAGGGTTCACTAGAAAATGCTTCAAGTGCAACCAAGTTGGGCACAAAGAGTTGGGAATGTTGTGAGTCTTCTCAAGGAGGACATGTGAAGTTTGAAAGGAGTAATCAAATTGTTCATGTTGATCAAGAAAGTGTGGGGTCACCTATTCACCATAAAGAGGAGCCATAATCAAGAGAGTAGTTATTGTTAAAGAGGGTATTGTTGAAGCCTCAAAAAGAAAGTCAAGAACTTGTTTAAAGGAAAGCCTTATTCAAAACAAGTCCAAAGGTAAATGTTGTAGATTGATTATTGATAGTGGTAGTATGGATAACATTGTTGTAGAAGAGATGGAAGATAAGTTAGACTTTAAAAGGATCAAGAATCCATCTCTTTATAAAGTATCATGGTTACAAAAAGGACATCAATTGTTAGTAAATGAGCAAGCCCATGTTGATTTTCAAATTGGAAGTTATAAAGATAATGTGTTATGTGATTTAATGCCCATGGATGTTTGTCATGCATTTCTTAGAAGACCATGGCATTTTGACAGGGAAGTGATGTATAATGGAAGGGAGAACGCCTATACAATTGAGAAAGATGGAGTGAAACATACTTTGATGCCTATGAAAGAATGAGAAGTGGACAGTAGCAGTAGTTGTAGTAGTAAGGTAATGTTGGTAAGTGGTAAGGAATTCATTCATGAAATTAAGAATGAAGAAGTAGCATTTTCTTTGGTTCTTAAACCTAAGCATGTGTTTACCACCATGAAACTAGATGATTTGCCTCCTGAAGTGCAAGGTATTTTGAATCAACTTTTGGAAATTGTCATATCTGATTTGCCTAGTGAGTTGCCACCTATGAGAAGCATATCATATGGATTTTATTCTTCCTTTCTTTCACTCTAGAACCTTGGATTCTCGGGATCCCGAAGTCCCTTCAAAGATTATCTTTCCCTCACTCTGGAACCTCGGGTTCCCAGGATCTTGGAGTCCCTTGAGAAGCATTGCCCTCACCCAACTTCAGAACCCTAGGTTCCTGGGGTCTCGAAGGTTGTTCTTAAGTTGTCCCTTGTTCACTTCAAAAATCTAGGGTCCCGAAGTCAGTTCATAAATGCATTTTCCAAGACTCTGAAGCCCCAGGATTCTGAAGCCACCCTGCTAGTCACTTTGTTCATTTCAAGATCTCGGAGTTCCATGATCCCAAAGCACTGGGTTTCCTACCAAACTGACCATGGAGTTTTAGGACTCTGGAGCTCCGAGGTGAGTTCCTTTGTTGAGTTTCCAAGTTTTGGGACCCTAGAACCCCAAGATCCCGAAATCATGCGTAAGGGTTTCTTAAGATCCCAGAACCCTGAGATTCTGGAGTCTAATGTTTTTAAGTGAATCTCCTAAGGCACTAATTATGCATATTCCCCTATGCAGATCAAATCAATCTTATGGAAACATCAACCACTCCCAGGAAGAAGACCAGAATCAAAGTTAGGCTTGGGAAGAACTCGGTCACAATGAAGTACCAGTATCAAGGATAGACATTGGTCTCCAAATTTGAGAATGAGATACAATGGATCACTGACATAGAGATAGAATATATTGAACTTGATGCAATCAAGCAGGAAGTTGCTCAACCAAACCTCCAAGTGCCATATAGGATAATTAAGAGGTTTGGGCTTGTGGAAGTAACAATCTTTCCTCAAGCAGTATAATCTCCTAAACTAATCCTTGCCATAGCTCAACACTATGATAAGGACACCAGAAAGTGCAGAGACACTAAGGGAAATGTAGTGGTTGATCTCTCAACCTAAATGGTTGCCATGAATTTTGGTATTCCCCAATACAATAAGGTCCTTCAAACAACTGAAGAAGAGGTACTCAAGATCTTCAATAAGAATGTTGCAGATAATAGGTGCCATATAAATGAAGTATAGCTTGAGGATCTAAGGAAATCGGGGCTCAAGGCTATAGACAATATCCTAAGGGCGGATTTCAAGGACGCGCCTAGGGACATAATCATTATGCTTAGCCGAGCCTTCAATAAAGAAGATTGCAGAAATTATAATTTGTGGATGTTCCATTATATCCACACTATTCTCATAGGGAAGTAATACTTTGATTGGGCACAAATTGTGTCAAATAACATTCATGAGAAGATGTGTAATGTGTTGGAGACGAAGAAATTCTTCATGACTTCATATGTAATATGGATGGTGGCCAGGAGTGGTATTTATCCTAGATTAAACATAAGTGGAAGATTAGAGGAAGCACCTAGACAAAAGAGAGTATTGGAATATTATACTCAACTGTCCATCCAACAAGCAAAATTCCACTTCAAAAGAATCAATGATGCTTTCATCTATGCAGTGATTTGTAAACTAATAGGTGATGTCGGCGACTGGATCTCCCCTGAAGCCATGGAAATGATACTGCTGGTAATTTGGAGGAATTGATTACGTGTTGCATTGATGTTTGTCATTGATGTCAAAACTAGTTGTTTTGATATCTATCGGCTTCCAGTAGAGTGGTTGGTCTTTGATGTTGATATGGAGATTTGTCTTCGGTTTGGTCGGGTTGTTGGAATTGGTTTGTATTGGTTATTTATGTGTTCTTGATGCGTATCACATATAGTTGGTTTGGGATTTGATGATCTGGATGCTATCATTTGTTCTAGTAAGCCTTTTGGTTACCGGTAAGGGTTTTACCGATAGTGCTTTGTTGAAGATCTTTTGAAGAATCTGATAAGTGGTGCTGGTGCGGCTTCTAGAAGGTTATCAAGATGCTAATGGTTAGCATGTTCGTGTTCCAGTTGTTCGTGGTGTTTCATTTGGCTTATGGTGACCTATTTTGGGTCTAGTGTTATTTTGCTAGGTTATGGACCAGTTTATGTAACGTGTTGGTTGATGCTCCCGATGCGTCACCGGTTAGATTTATTGTTTGGTTTATGTTGTTTCGGTCTTAGGCCAACTTGGTTTATCATTGGTTTGCGGGATTATGTAACAGATTTATTATATTATTTTTTAGCTAGTCAACCTAATTGTTTAGGTCTTAGGTTGGTATAAATATGATGTAACATCTCTTTGTAGATCGTGGAATGAGATTAAGGATATGGGATTATCTGTATGCAAATAAAGTTGTAATCATATGCAGAGGTTTTGGTCAATCATAGGTGACTGAATTGGGTTTGTGAAAGAGGTTTAAGACCTCTGGTATTGATCTTAATCGGAACTATACTCAGGCATAGGAGATGTTATTCTTGCAGTTCATTCATCTTTTTGGATTGTAGTCTTGATTTATTTTGTAGTCAGTGAGGCTCCTTTTGTGATGAGAAGTGCGCTTTAGGCTGTTGGCCTTCCTGCATGTGCAGGCCCCTCTTATTATAATCACATACTTGCTGCAAAAGTATCATCTAGCTGTGGGTTGGCTTCCCACCGTGGTTTTTCCCTTTACCGGGTTTTCCACGAACAAATCATGGTGATATGTGTTATGAATGGTTGGTAATTATTCTGTGATTTATGTTTGTGCTTAATTATTATATCTGCTATTTTGGTATTTGGTTTATGCATTCCGGTAAATGCTTAAAGTTTTATAATCTATTGACAACTGATTCACCCCCCCTCTCAGTTGTCCAGCGGTTATCCTAACAATTGGTAGTAGATCTTGGTCCTCTCTGCAGAAGCTTAACCGCTTGAGGAAGATCCTATGGCAACTAATAGTTCAACTGCATTTGTTTTTTGGAGAGAAACCCTTAAGTTTGATTCGACAAATTGCAGGGTATGGAAGATTTAGATGGAGACTCATTTAAGATGTATTGGGAAAGAGATCTGGGAGATCATGGAGAAAGGCTATACACCTCATAATCCGACATGTGGCAATCCTCCTCCGACAAACTTGGATAAGGACATTGAGAATGATTGTAGAGCTAGAGAAGCACTCTTGAGCGCACTTTCTGATCAACAAATTATGGGATTGACTGACCAACCATCTACTAAGACTATATAGGATAAGTTGGAGGCTCTGAATGAAGGTGACCCTATTGTTAAAATTTCTAAACTTGATGGTTACAGGGTGAGGTATGAGAATCAAAAGATGGAAGAAGATGAAAGGATTACTGCTTTTATGGAAAGAGTTAATGAAATTGTCAAGGGAATTCAGTATTGTGGTGGATATTTGAGTGAAGATGAGATTGTTTCTAAAGTATTGAGAGCTTTGCTACCAACTTACAAGATGAAGGCTGCTACAATTAATGAGTTGAGAATAATGGCTAACACTTCTATTAACATGGATACTTTGGTTGGAAAATTATCTGCTTTTGAGCTTGAAGAATTTGGTCCTCAAGGAGATACAAAGACTGAATCTTCTTTTCACACATCTGCATCATCAATCGGCAAGAGTGATTGGAAAGATTTATATGCAAAGGAACTGGAGGAAATGAGGAAAGAAGATGATGAGTTTGAGAAACTTGAAGCCCTATTTTCTAGAAGAGTACCTAAAGGTCTGAAAGGAAGTAAGTATGAAGGAAAATAACCTTTTAAATGTTTTGCATGTAATAAGATAGGTCATTTTGCATCTAGATGTCCTGAGAGGAATTCAAGATTTGAAGAGAAAGCTAGAAGATCTTTTAGGCCTAACCATGATTATCATAACAAGCATAAGTACAGGAGGAACAAAGACAAATCATGTTACTATGCGGATGAGGAAAGTGTGACTGATTCTGATGATGAACCGACACAAGATTCAGCTAGTGGATCTGACAGTGGAAAGGAATGGGTATTTTTAGCTATCAAGGAATATGCTCTAGCACCTGTTATTCAAAATGAGGAAAAGGTCCTTTCTGCTAAAATTGAAGACAAGGATGAATGGGTGATAGATAATGGATGTTCACATCATATGACTAGAGATAAAAGAAAGTTCCTATCATTGCAAGAATTTGATGGTGGTCTGGTTAGATTTGGAGATGACAAAGCATGCATGATCAAAGGAAGAGTAACCATATCATTAGATGGTAAGCATAACACTGATAATATTTATTATGTTGAAGGTTTAAGGCATAATATTTTGAGTGTAGGATAGTTGGTCGATAAGGGATTTCAATTACAGTTCAAGGATGGAAAATGCAAAATCATTAACAGATCTGGTTTGGAGATTGCAACTAGTACACAGACTAGTACACAGACTAAAGGTAACATCTTTCATTTGAACTCCTGTGAGAAGACATGTTTGATTGCACAAATTGATGAGAGTTGGATATGGCATAAGAGGTTGTGTCATGTGAATTTTCATTGCATTGTAAAGATCAGTTCAACTAAGGTTGTTAGAGATATACCTAAGATTGTGAAGCCCTATAATTCAGTATGTAAGGAATGTCAAATGGGAAAGCAAGTCAGAACTACTTTTACGAGTATACAAGACAAATCTAATGATGTTCCTGATCTTATTCATACTAATTTGTGTGGTCCTGCTAGAATAAAGAGTTTTTAGGGTGATAGATATTTTATGCTAATCATTGATGAATATTCTAAAATGATGTGGGTTACTTTTTTAAGGGAGAAATTTGAAGCTTTTGAAAAGTTTAATATCTTTAAAGTTAAAGCTGCGACAAAGACAGGGTTGAAGATTAAATGCTTAAGGTCAGATCGGGGTGGTGAATTCACATCTGATGAATTTAAAAGTTATTATGAGAAGCATGGGATAAGGAGACAATTGTCTCCACCCCAAACACCTCAGTAGAATGGTGTTGTGAAAGAAAGAACAAAACTATCTTGGATGCGGCCAAAACTATGATGATGGAAGATAACTTGCCTCATATCTATTGGAGAGAAGTTGTGAGCACGGAGGTATACACATTCAACAGAGTTCATATCAAAGGAGACACCGATAAGACACCTTATGAGTTATGGTTTGGTCATACACCTATAGTTAAGTATTTCAGAATATTTGGTAGTAAATGCTATATCAAAAGAGATGATTTCATTGGAAATTTTGATCGTAGATGTGATGAAGGAATATTTCTTAGTTATTCAAAGCATATAGATATTATAACAAAAGATTGAAAATAATTGTGGAGAGTGTTAATGTCAAGGTGGATGAGTTGTACAAAGGTCAAATCATAACTTATGAGAGAGAACGGGAAGTGGAGATTATCATAGCTGAACCAGTAGCACCTATACCGAAACAAAATGTTGAACCAGTTACCCCAACAGTATCATAAAATTCAATAGTAACTGAAGATCAGAGCAGGGAAACATAAAGTCAGAAGATTCCTAGCTATGTAAGGTTAAATCATTCAGAAGATCAGATCATTGGAGACAAGAACAAAGGAGTAATGACAAGAAGAAGGTTGGTAGCCGATGAGGTATGTTTAATTTCTCAAGTTGAACCGACATTAGTTATTGAAGCTTGTAAAGATGAATGTTGGATGAAAGCTATGGAAGAGGAATTAGATCAGATTGAAAAGAACAACACATGGACTTTAGTTCCCTGACCTAAAAATAAGAATGTTATTGGAACTAAGTGGGTTTTTAGGAATAAATTGAATGAGGATGGACAAGTTATGAGGAATAAGGCTAGATTGGTATGTAAAGGATATTCTCAAAAGGAAGGAATTGATTATGATGAGACTTTTGCTCCAGTAGCTAAGATTGAAGTTGTAAGATTATTTTTTGCTTATGCTGCCCATAAGAAATACGAGGTTTATCAGATGGATGTTAAGTGTGCATTTTTGAATGAAGATCTTGAAGAGGAAGTTTACATTGAGAAAGCTGATGGATTTTCACTTTCAGATGACAAAAACATGGTTTGCAGGTTAAGGAAAGCTTTATATGGATTAAAACAAGCCCCTCGAGCTTGGTATGCTAGATTGGACAAATATGTTTTGAAGCTTGGTTTCACTAAAGGTAATGTTGACGGTAACTTATATTATAAGATCACTGATGATGGCATATTGATTGTTGAAGTCTTTGTTGATGATATCATTTTTGGAGGTGAGGATAAGCTATGTATGGAATTCTCTGAAAAATATCAAGAATGAATTTGAGATGTCTATGATTGGGGAGATGAAATTTTTATTAGGTTTGTAGATTACTCAAAATGATAAAGGTATTTTCATCTGTCAAACTAAGTATGCTAGAGAGTTGTTGAATAAATTTGGTATGGAAAATTCTAAACCGGTTGGTACCCCTATTGTTACAAGTGAGAAATTGACAAAGAATGATGTATCAGCTCCGGTAAATCCTACAAGGTATAAATCCTATGATTGGAGGTTTGTTATATCTGACTTAGACTAGATTGGATATAATGAATGCAGCTTGTATTGTATCAAGATATTAGAGTGATCCTAGAGAGAATCATGAGAGAATCATGAGAGTGATCCTTTTGTGATGAGCAATGCACTCTAGGTTGTTGGTCTTCCTACATGTGCAGGCCCCTCTTATTGTAATCACATACTTGTTGCAGAAGTCGGCCTAAGATCTTACATCATATTTATACCAACCCGAGACCTAAACAATTAAAGGATTATGTAGGGTTGAATATTGGTACTTACAGTCTGCTTACACAACTAGGATTTTTTGAAAATGTCATTGATCCAGTCAAGAAAATAACAATTAAAGCCTATGATGAAGAGGAAAAGACCTCTAAAGGTCTGGTATCATTACCAATTAGGGTGGGACATGTAGAAAGAGATGTCATTTTCCAGGTACTTGATCTTTCTCTATCATACAATATCTTACTGGGCAGGCCATGGATTCATGAAATGAAGGCAGTTCCATCTACATACCATCAATGCTTAAAATTTCCTTATAACGGAGTTGAGGTCAGTATTCCTGCTGATACAAATGTCCCTTGTAATGCATTGACAAAAGGTGCTGATACCTTTGTGCCTCATAATAAAGCAACCTCTACAAATGAAAGTTCAGAATCCCCGATGAAAGACTTGGAATAGAAATTGAAAATTACCAATACTAGCATGGATGGATACAAGATAGAACCAGTACTTTCATTAGTCTCTCTTCCTCAAAAATTATAGATATCGCCTTCAACATTACAGAAAACAAACACTCAACAAACTCAAGCAGAGTGTGTAAAAGAAAAAGAGGAACCAACAATCAAGAAAGAAGAAACATTCAGCACTCAAGCTTTGATGGTGTCACCTACAACAATACAAGGAGTTGAAGTCCTAGAGGATATAAGAGATGAAGTAGAAAGAATCAGAGAATTGTTTGCACCACTGAAAGTTCCAGTCACATACACTGGTAGGCAGCAAGTAGACAATTCAGAGACTGACTCAAACGAGTATGAATGGGGTCCAGACCACCTCTCAGATACATCCAGTACAGAAACTCCAGAAGAGTCTAGCGGTATCACAGATGATACTCAAGAGTTGATGAACTTGAAGCTAGAAAAGGAGATACATGAAATCAGACTAAAAAGACAAGCAAACTATGAACAAGGGCTGAAGGAAGGAAGAATACCAGAAAGTTTTTCATCTATTATATACCCCTCTAAAAAGATAGAACAAATCAGGTATGAGATTACACAAGAAGAATTGGAAGCTACAGAAGTAGAACCGGTCATCAGTCTAGAGGAAGCTGAATGGAGTAGATGACAGGGAGTCACAGAACCATCAAGATCATGTCAACAGGTGTGTCAGACACAAATGCTAAATGAGCCAAATCTTGAAGGAACTTGCAACATTAAAGATGTTGGTGTTGATACCATACATACATTCACTCAACCACTTGAAGAAGACTCAAAAAATTCATCCAATGACTCTAAGGACTCTGACAATAGTCCTGTTTATGACAATATCTACTCAGCATCAAACTCTAAATCCTCTGATATAAATGGCAAGAATCTATCTACTGATCTTGTTACTGTCGAACCTCGATATGAAGTCCAGCCTGGCATAGAGAATGATGCCACAAGTAGGTCTATTGGATTAGGTCAACTAAATATTAGCATGCACTTTAATAATCATGTTATGACTTTTCCTGATCTCGAGACATTTATGCAAGGTATCCTTCTGGAACTCAACTTTTCGATCTACAGTTGTGATGACAATACCGTGAACTCCCTCGAACCTGTCCACACTCTATCCTTGGTACATCCTGAATTAATTGACTATAGTCTACAAGACCAACCCATGAATGTACCTACTTTTGCCAATGACTACACACTAGCCTATTACCTAAACGCAGTTGAACCCATGTACTCTTCCGCTAGCAAACAGAGTGAAAACATGACTGAAACAGATATCAAGTATCTTAGTCGCAAAAATAAGAAAAATAAAAATAAAAGATTTGATGGCGAAAACCACATTGTGGTAGTGTTAGAATTTAAAAAAGAGAAAATAAAGGATGTACCTAAGGGTGAAAACCTCTTTGAGGCGCCAAAAGGTGAGATACTTGATATACTGCCAAGTCACTTTCAGGAGAGATCTTCTATATTGATTGAGCCAACTCAGCTAGTGAAAATTGGGAGTTAAGAGACACCACACATCATTCATGTAGCTCAATCATCGTCAATAGAAGAATTCAAATATTTCACTCATCTCTTTTCAAAAAAGAAGATCAATTTTGCATGGACATACTCTGATATGCCAGGCCTCGATCCTGATCTTATCATGCACCATCTTTCTATCACACCAGGAGTTAAATCGGTCAAGCAAAATATTTGTAAGATGCACCCTCATGTGGCACTACTAGTCAAAGTTGAGCTAGAAAAACTGCTTAAAGATGGATTTATCAGAGCTATAGACTATGCGGAACGGATTTCAAACATATTACCCATGTCAAAGGCAGACAAATCTATTAGGGTTTGCATAGACTTCAGAGATCTCAACAAAGCTTGTCCGAAGGATGACTTTCCATTGCCAAACATTGATATGATAGTCGATATGACTGCTGGGTATGAGATGTACTCACTAATGGACATATTCTTTGCTTATAATCAGATCAAAATAGCTCCTGGAGATCAAGAAAAGACAACTTTCACCTGTGCATGGGGAACCTTTTGCTGGAATGTCATGCCATTCAGGCTGAAGAACGCATGGACAACTTACCAAAGAGCGGTAACTGCTATCTTTCATGACATGATGCATAAGAATATGGAAGATTATTTTGATGACACTTTAGTAAAGACTATGAAGAGATCCACACATATTCAAGAGCTAGGCCCTATACTAGATAGAATGGAAAAATTCAAACTCCGGCTAAATCCAAAAAAGTGTGCATTCAGAGTGACATCTGGTAAACTACTTGGCTACATCATTTCAAAGAAGGGAATTGAGGTTGATCCTAAGAAGGTCCAAGCTATAATATAAATGCCGCCTCTGAAGAACATCAGTCAAATGAGAAGTTTACAGGGATGTCTCCAATCAATCAGACGCTTCATTTCTCAGCTGGAAGACAAAGCTCAACCTTTCACAAAAGTATTAAGGAAAGGAGTAATATACAACTGGGATTGAGAATGTGAACAACACCTTCAGTAGATCAAAGAGTACCTATCCAATCCACCAATACTGATGCCACCAATTTAGGGAAAACCATTCATCTTATACATATCAGCCACTGATTCATCATTGGGGGCACTTCTGGCACAACAGGATGAAAATAAAAAAGAGATAGCTATATATTACATCAACAAAACATTGGTGTCTTATGAAATGAACTACATTATAATAGAAAAATCATGCTTGGCATTAGTCTTTGCATCACAAAAATTGAGATACTACATGTTGGCACATTCCATCAAGCTAGTAGCTAAGATTGATCCACTCAAGTATCTTCTCAACAAAGCAACACTCACTGGAAGATTGGAAAAATGGGTCATGGTACTTACAGAGTTTGATATTGAATATGTGGAACACAAAGCCATCAAAGGACAAGTAATTGCAGATCAGCTCGCTGAAGCTCCACTTGAAGACACTAAACCGCTGCATATAGAATTTCCAGACAAATCAATAATGCACCTTACTCAACAATCCTAGAAGATGTTATTTGATGGATCTTTCACCCAAAATGGTTCTGGTGCTAGAATACTATTTATCACTCCTCAAAAATATTCAATCCCGAAGGCTTACAAGATTATTTTCCCTTGCACAAACAATATTGCAGAGTATGAAGCTTTGGTAAATGGGATCAAGCTAGCTATTGAATGGAAGGTTCTAGAGTTACATATCTATGGAGATTCTCAACTAATTATCAATCAAATCAATGATACATATCAGACTTGAGATGAGAAACTGATGCCTTATAAGAGAATGGTTGATGATCTCAAGAAGAATTTTACTTTTGTATCATTATAGCAGATTCCCAGATCAACAGATGCTATGGCCACCTTGGTGTCTATACCTGAGTTACATGAATCTAATTTTTGCTTTGAATTCCTGGTGGAAGAGTTACATTACACTGCCTATGATTTTCATGAGTCCGAGATAGTCTGTTCTATTATTGGACATGACTCATCTCGACATAACCATATTTACTCTTATCTATGTGACCAAATTATCCCAGAAAATCTTACCCGTTATGAGAAAAGAAACCTAACCCGAAACACTTCACGGTACGTCATTATTGCTAGTGGTTTGTTTAGGCGAGGTTTGGACAGTACATTGCTTAGGTGTCTAGAAACTGAAGAGTCTAAACGTGCATTATCGAAAGTTCATGAAGGTATTTGTGGATCTCATTCAAATGGTCTTACTTTAGCTCGGAAACTACTAAGGGCTGGCTACTACTGGCCAGACATGGAGAAGGACGCTATAAAGTTTTTTAAAACTTGTGAGAAGTGTTAGCTACATGGAAATCTCATACATGCTCCAACAAAGGATCTCATACCCTTCATCACACATTGTCCTTTTCAGCAATGGGCCTTTGATCTCATTGGTCAGATCTATCCTGCATCATCCAACAGACACAAGTTTATCATAATTGCCACTGAGTACTTCACTAAGTGGGTATAAGTAGTTCCGCTCATCAAAGCGACCGATAAACAAGTAGCTCTGTTCATTCTAAACCATATCAATTGCAAGTATGGGATACCTTCGTCCATCGTGACTAACAATGGAGGACAATTCAAGAATAAAGATCTGGACGAGCTTTGTGAGAAATTCAGAATTAAACAAAACTGGTCATCTGTATATTACCCTCGAGGTAATGGACAAGCTGAGGCATCTAACAAAAACCTGTTGACTATCTTACACAGAACAGTAAACAAATTTGGGAAGGATTGGCATCTGCATCTCAATCTTGCATTATGGGCTTACAGAACAAGTATCAAAACACCTACTGGGGATACACCTTTCTCTTTGGTGTATGGGTTTGAAGCAGTATTACCTATTGAAGTAGAAATACCATCTCTAAGAGTTTCTTTGCAAGGTCTTGTTACTGATGAAGACTATAGGATATCTAGATTGCAAGAACTTGAATTGTTGGATGAACGTCGGCAAGTGGCGTTTGATCATCTCAGAGTGTATCAAAAGAGAATGTCCAAAGGATATAACAAGAAGGTTTGACAATAAGAATTTCAGGTTGGTGACCTAGTTCTGAGAGAAAATCCTAAAAATCAACAGTTTCGAGACAACAAAGGGAAGTTTGAACCCAATTGGCTGGGTCCCTACATTGTTACTGCAGTATTTGGCTCTGGTGCCTATCAGCTCTCAACATCGGAAGGAGAACAACTCCATGAAATGATTAACACCATCCATTTGAAGAAATTCTTCACTTAGCATTCTCTGCTCCAGCAACCTATACAACTGAAGAAGTCTTGAAAAAATCATAAAAATCATAAAAAGTCCTAAAAAAAAAAAAGAAAAAAAAAGAAAAAAAAATGCCTTGGTGAAAACCTGGTAAACAGGCACCTTGGTAAAAAAAAAAAAAAGAATCTCTGTCAAGTAGGTGAAAACCTGGCAAACAAGCGCCTCTTGTACTCAACGCTCCATCTATCAACGCAACGTTGGCATTTCCCGCTTTCATGCATCTTTATTATCGCTTGTACATATATTTCAGTCACATTTGTGACATTCTGGTTCGTTAGAACCCCCATGGCTTGAAACTGATTAATGTCCTAGTCTTAGGGTAATTGACTGAGCAATTTATGTGTCCTAAGCAATATCAACCAAGTCATCTTTCTGTCAGTAAAACCTGGTCATCCACTCTAAGTCAGTCACCTGTCTCCTAACTACCAAAGAGTTTTATCATTGAGTACACAAGAAAAACAACATAACGAAAATCAATCACTAAACAGTTTGAGCTATGCATGAAATTTTTTCTTTGTATGCTGTCTTTTATATTGGTTTTCGATTATTATCCCTCTGCGTAACTCGAGGAAGTCTATCTTGACTAAGAGAAGCAAGGATTGGGAGCATAATATTTTCTTTTTTTCTGCTTGTAGGAATGATTCCAATGATTTGGAAACATCTAATAAGCTGGGTGTCTATGAGAAGAGCCTTCACATTAAGGTGAAATCGCCACACATACTTCGACTCTGCTTATTTGTATGCTACAGGGAGGTTTCCATCATTTCTTTGTCTGTTTTGAGGGAATTTCTTTATCATGCAATCTGGGTCCCTGCGTAATCTGTTCAAGGATATGAACGAAAAAAGGGTCATTGCGAACAAGATAATTAATATTGCACATGAAAAGAAAGGAACTCTAATCTACCTGCTATGTTTGTTATGCTTAGTGATGAAACTTAAGCATTTTAAATCCAGTGACTAGGTTTAGGTTGCATCTCATTTTGTATTTCATTATGTATTTTGTGAATTTAGAGTGATTTCGGTATGGTAATAATCTCTTTATCTTTTGAATGAGAGTTGGATGCATCATCATTTCTTAACTAAGTGGTCTCTTTTTCATCATTTCTCTGATTGAGTACTTGTGTATTGAGATGTTAGTTGCATACAGAAGCATCTTATATAGATTCATACATTTTATTATCACTCATTCGCATTCATCTTATTGCATAGAAAAAAGAAAATATAAAAATTTGCATTACTCATTACTCATTTTCATCATTTATTTGCATATGAAAAGAAACAAAAATAAGCATTCATATTCATTTGTATTTACATACATCCATACTGAAAAATAAATAAAATGCATACATATAGAATAAAGCATATAGAAGACATCTCATAATCGATTGACACAAGTACTATGAAGTCCAATCAGATCTCGTATATATATAATCATCAATGTCTCGGGGTACAAATAATGTCAACTGACATGTACAAACTCCCATCGCAGCAAGAATCGTAAGGGCTACAAAAAATGGGTGTGTCTACAAAAAATCTCAGAGCTACAAAAAGAATATCTGGCTCTTGGTCTCTCCCTCATCGCCTGGTGGAGGAGGTGGAGCCTACTGGCCTGGATCCTGACAAGGTGCCCGAGTTCCCTCAGATCGAGCCATATACTAAGAATAAGGTACAACCTGCCACACTATTGAAACTTCTACGTTGTAAGCCGCAACCTAATAGGCTTCCCGACTCGTCTGATGAAGTACCTCCCACCGCAAAGTGTCTGTCTCTTCCCTCCTCTCTGCTCTCATCTCTGAGACCTAATGATCTCTCTCTGCTCTAAGCTCTGCTAGTTGTCGGTCTCGCTCCTCCAGCTGTGTCTGTGCCACTGTCAGCTGTGACTATAAACTCGCTAGGCGTGCTCTCATCGATCGTGCTGTGTCGGCCCCCTCATCTCTCGCAAGATCACCACCTCCATCTCCACCTCTGGCTCCACCCTGCTCTTCCCGTCTCTGCCTGACTTGTCTTAGAGCTACTCGCTCCTCCTCACCTCCACCCTCAGGTACCCTAGCTCCACTCAGTCTAACACCAACAGCCCCTAGGGATCCACCCTCTCCTCTCTGATGCTGCCTACCACCAGCTGGCACCTTGCTACTGCTAGCACCAGGATCGCCACCTGCTCGCCTCAGAGCCCCGACTCTTTGTCCCTGTCCCTGCACGGGGGCATCATCCTCAACCTCCTCTATGTGAGGTGCTTGCTCCGCTGGATCTGTAAATCTCAAGAATGGATGTTGCTAAAACCAATCCTTGTACTGGGGAAATACCCCCGCATCTGCAACATCATCCATATAGTCCCATCCGAGTCGATGTAACCCAATCAGCTCTTGCATGCCTAAGGCGTATGATAGCCTAGGCCCCCATCCCCGCCTCTCCTCATCTGCATAACGTGCATATGCAGTAAACTCCTGCGAGATCCCCTGAGGTCTACCCTACTGCCTCATCACTTGAGTAAAAACAAATTGCCTGACAACTGTCTGTGATCTACCTATGAGAGGCCATGTAATGAAGAGGTCTCTGCGTACAACTCTCTAATCATCCCAAGGCTCCAAACCCCTATACGGTCTCCATATCACGGTTATCAAGTCGTCCAACTGTCGTATCCAATAATCTATCTAGCCCAGATGGGGCTGAGTAACATAACCTGAATATCTATAAATAATGGGCTGACTAGGATCCCTGCCCTCATCGACAATCGACCTGCAAACTGGGAGATGCTCCCAAGCCCATACCTGTAAAATCAAAACTCCTGCAGCCATACTCTTCCCCTCCCGGTAGACGATCTCATGCATCTCACGATACATGTGTGCCATAATACACTAACCCCATCCTAATCTTTGGGGGTTCTCAATAAGTTTGTCTAACATCCTGCCCCATCCACACAAAAACCCCTACTGTCCCCTGTTTGGCATCAGAAAGCAGCCAATAAAACCTGCCAAGACGCAAGCTAGTGGAAAGTCCTCACTGTACGTGGTCATCATCACGTCCCAACTAATAGAACGTGTGAGAATATCAGGATCCTTGAAAACTTGTCTAATAGCTAGTAACCCAGGAAGATGCGCTGCATCATAATCAACCTTCCCTCCAGCAAAAGGGATACGGAGAATCCTATATACATCCTTAGGAGTGATTGTCATCTCCCCAACTGGCAAATGGAACGTGTTATTCTCTGAATGAAACCTCTCAACAAATGTCATGAGCATACCGCGATTCACACAGATATCAGGCAACTGTAAAACGTGAGTCAATCCGCACAAATCAATATGTGCCCGGTCAATATCAGATAACTTCTAAACTAATGTCATGGTCGGTGGATATACACATCAAAATAACACATGGGGCAATCGAACCTGCAAAAAAATCAAACAACAGACCATCAGGAAACATTTCAAATTAGCCTATAAGAGAAGCAAAACATCACGCAAATCCAACTACATCAATTGCAAAATCAAAATTTCAAGTTTACACCTTTAAAAATGCTCACTGTTTTTCAAACGACATAACATAGAGTAAGCAGAAACTCGTGCGAGTCAGGAATAGGCTTAATACGACAAAAGACTCTGATACAACAAAATATTAGCTATAGGACGACAAAATGGGCTATTTTGAAGGTTCTTGTACGACATAAGGGTAGGCATAGTATGACAAAACTAGTGGACTTAAACGATAAAACAAACTTAATCAGTTTGTCGTACGGGACATGATCCTGTCTCGCACGACAAAACGAAAACGTCCGACTTCAACGTGCCAAAAATTAAAAAATTCAACAAAAAAATTCAAAATTGAAATGATTAACAGGCTTAAGATCGATCACTTACCGCTGGCTCATAGTTCCGAGGTTGATTATGTCATCTTTGGCGCTCGAATCGATGCTTCTGGATGGGAACCACCATTTTCTTCGCAGAAGGCTTTTTGAATTTTCAAACTCGGGAGGGTTAAAATGATTTGAAAATGACACTTTTACCCCATATATATAGTCAAAACCCTAATTTTTCAACTTGCTCCGATGGACATGAAAATTTTACCCTTAGCTAATTTGCCCGTTCTGATTCCATTTCCAGGATCAAAATCAAAATACAAGATCATTTTCCTAGTCAATTTCACAATTTGGACCACTTAGCGTTTTTCATCAAATGCTCATTCTCGCTTCAATTTGCGCTCATCAATCAACGCTGAATCTCAATTCAATTCTACATATCAGCTTTGTGCTCAATTTCTCATCAATCAACGTTGAATTTTCAAAAATTCCTCTGAATCAATTTATGCTCAAATAATTATCATCAATAAACAATTGCCTAATCATCATGTACCCTCGCTATCTTTTGATTTCGCTCCCGAAGGGGCATACTCATGACCTCATGACCTCACATCTTCAAAGTCGAGAAAATTTTCAAATCTTCATCAAAGTCGAGCAAAAATTCTTTTTCAACTAAAGAAAATCAAATTCTTATTGCTAAGGGGCATCTCAGCTTCATCGCTTCACATCAAGTTGAGATCTCTCGATCATCCGAATCGAATCAATTGCTAGGGGCATATCAGTTTCATCGCTTCAAATCAAGTTGATATTGTTTTCATCTAAATTAGTCTCTTAACTTTAATCAGTTTCATCACTTTTCATCAAGTTGATTATTCGTTTAAACTCAATCAAGGGTTTAAAGAGTATCTTTGATCACACACTCAATCTAAGCAGGTGTTCAGTTTCATCGCATCAAATCAAGCTAGACAGTTTATCTTCACTCATCGTATCTTGATCCATCAAGTTCAAGATCGATTTTATCTTCGCTCGCTGTGTCTAGTTCAATCAAGTTCTAGATCAGTAAGATCCACTTCTTGATCAATCAAGTTCAAGTTTGGTATCTTTGCTCTCTATCGTTCCTAGTTCAATCAAGTTCGGGATCGGTATCGCTTTAATCAACTTTGTTCAGCTTCATCGCTTCAAATCAAGCTAAACACCTTGCTCTTCATCTGGTTCGTGATCAATCAAGTTCAGAATTGGCATGTCCTAGACATCAACTATTCTTTGAACCAACGCGCTGCTCGCACATTAATTCAAAGAGGGGTAAATGCAATACCCTAAATTTAGTCATCTAAACCATGGGCCCTTAATCTCGACAATATCACCAAGGTCCCAATCAAAGACAATTAAATCAATCTTGAGCACATTAATTAATTCTTCAATCATCAAATGTCACATGGCAAGTGAATTATTCTATATTAATTAAATATTTATTTAATTAATTGAATCATTCCAAGAATATCATTTTGATCAATTGTCCTGTTTAATTTATTAAATATCCTAGCATATTTAATTAATTAATAAATTTGTCATTTAATCATGCAAAAAAGGAATTAATTTATTACAAAAGAGGAATTAATCACAAAGCAAGAGTTAAATTGAAAATAAAATAAAAGAATTAAATTAAGAGAGAAATCAAACTTGAGATACTATTTCTTTTTCTAAATTGAGAACTTGAAATCAGAAAAACAATTAATTGAATTATTAATCATTCTCTAAAATTGGAACTCAATACTTTTGAAAAAAAGAAGTTCAGTTGCATTGAAAATACTCTTTTCTTGAATAAATCAAAGAATTACCTATTTTTATCACAAAGTGCATGTAATTAATTAATTCTTATTTCTAATACAACTCGAACTTCTTATCTGAATGCATTTCAATTAAACTATAACTGGAATCTATTTGAAGGTTAACTGAACCTGATTTCTCAATTATTTCAATTAATTCTAAATTGTGTTTTTTCTTGATCTCTCTTGTGAATTTCTATAAATTCAACCTTCAGCTCTCATTCAAACCACCCTAGAGATACTTGAGAAACACCTTGGAGATTATTATTATGTTGATTTTGCTCTGGAGTCATTGAATATATTGTGCTTGCTTTTTGAGATTATTTGCATCTTAGTTTAGCTTTTTGCATATTTAGTTTATTCATTATTTCTTGAATCCATATTGCTTGAGTCATTATTGCTTGAATCTTGCATCCATTTAGCTTAATCTCATGCTCATATAGATTAAATCCTTCGTCTTGGTGTAGTCTAGTCACTGGTATTGCTTATAAAAATCTAAGAGCAATTTTATACTCGCATATTTTAGAAGGCAATTAGTCAATTTGTTATGGTTTTCATATTCATGTTTATATCTGTCTAACCATACATGTAATGACTTAATTGAAGTGTTGTGCCTGCAACTATCAAACTTATTTCACTTTTTCACACACACACACACATCAACACTTAGGGTTGATTACTTAAACGATTGAAAGACCCTAAGTTGTGATTAAAACCACCTACAATCGAGAAACACAAGTCATTGACTGATTATAGCATGAGTTAAGGGAAATAAGAAAGTTAGGGTTTTAGGATGTTTAAAAGACAACACATAACCCTAAACCTAAGGATTTCACACTAGTCCCAACAAGTTTGATGACTCAGGTCCCACTAGATATAAATCAACGACTAGCACATCAGTGTGGCTCTAACATATTTGGAGCTCATGATGCAGTGATGACTGTTGATTTAGGCTTTAAACTTAGATGTCGAGACTTGGAAATATCAATACATGGGACTAACTAGTGGCTAGGCCAAAGGGGTCAATTTCGAACGGGGCAAAAGACATGAATTCATGACATGTCTTAAAAGGAGGTGATCACCTCAAATAGGTCAACATAGAATCATAACACAAATTCAAAATAACGCTAAGGGTTTAGGGTTTAAGGCATGCAACCACAACCTTAGCATTTTAGCAAGGTTTAACAATTAGAGGGCAATGAAAATTCATAGGTGCTTCCATAGGACTAACTCGCATTTAACCCCAACAAGGACCATCAACAAAATACTTATATATAGGCTAATATCCCGTGGAGGTCAAAGATTTTTATTATGTAGTTGAGGATTAACTCACATCATCTTCGATGTGAAATAGGAAGATTGAAAAAGACAAAAGATAATTGAGAGAGATGGTTTGTATCTCGTGCAAATAAATTTGCGAAGAGAGGGTTTGTATCTTGCGTCAAAATGGAAACTGAAAAATACTTTATTTTAGACTCAAAGCATACCATAATAGTAGAGTCAACTACAAAAGTAGTTTAACAACTACTTCTTTTCAATATTCGTTCAACAAAAATTAGGTGAAGAGAGTGAAATAACTCATTATTAAATTAAATTGCAAAAAGTCATACTTCACAATGCAAAAATAATAGAGTATGTTGTTCCATAAATTATCTTTGACTTCATGCACTTAATAAATCTTTTATTCTATTTTATTCTAATAGAATTGTGTAAAAACAAATATTGATAAATAAAAAAAGAAAATAAATGTAATGTCTATCACACCAGAATGTATTTTTGACTGTATTTATTAATTAATTAAATCATATTACAATATATTTTTAATTTTTAATTAATTATTAATAAATATGAATAAAAGTACATTCTTGAGTAGACTGACTACTCCGTCCACGAGCTTTTTCCCAATATTTTGGAAACCATGAACGGGCGCCCAATGAGCATACACAGCAGTACTGGTCCACATGCATACATTAATTGAGCCAGTCATTCAATGGAATCTCACGAGTTTATTAGAGGAGCTGCAGTGGTACCAATGGAGAAATACTCAATTCGTTTCTTCCCAACAAGGAAATTCTGTTTCTCTATTCTGTCTATCTTTACTATGATATATATTCCTTTGCTTTTTGGAAAACCTGTCTACAAATGAACAGATGGCTACAGCGAGCTGCCCGCCAAGTGGACTCAATGAAAAATATTATGTTGGTAATAATGGAGAGTGTATGAGACAGAGTAGCTTTTTTCAAGGCCAAACAGTGCTTAATCAGGGCGTCGGGTACGCTGTAATACTGGGGTTTGGTGCCTTCTTTGCTATTTTCACTTCATTCCTGGTATGCATAATTTGGAAGCCGGATATACTGTTTTTATTCCTTGCGTAAAGCTTTTTCCTTTTACTGCTATATGTATATACAACTTTAGAAGAGACGACTTTTAACATCCTTTAGTCCAGAATTGTCTGGAGAACGTATCAGATTATGTTTACTTCTTTATGATAACTGCAATTTAGTAATATTCAGTTTTTAGGCACTTTTACAAGTCTATCTATACCAACGAGCATACACAAACCCAGAAAAAAGATTAAAGAGGCAGAATCCATATATCGTAGAAGTAGGCGTGTCTATAGAAAGCTATAAAATATGTAGCTGTGGATATGGGCCATTGCC
Organism: Cryptomeria japonica; assembly: GCF_030272615.1. Taxonomy (NCBI): domain Eukaryota; kingdom Viridiplantae; phylum Streptophyta; class Pinopsida; order Cupressales; family Cupressaceae; genus Cryptomeria; species Cryptomeria japonica. The sequence goes on along the minus strand of NC_081409.1, from coordinate 531,457,420 downwards.
CAAAAGTTGAAACAAAGGTCATCCTCCAGGTATCAACTTTCTTTTTATGCATTCACACGGACACCTATAGACTTGTTTCAGTCGAGACATCTATGTAGGGAATTTGTCCAATATTTTGGTATTTATGTGGGCAGTAGTTTATGTTGATCAAGCTGTGCTCTAGTGGTAAGTTGAAGGGTTGATCACTTTGCCTACCCGAGTAGGTATGTTTCCCATGGCAATACATCATTGATCACCGCGTCTTTCCAAGTGGGCATGTTTTCAATGGAAATGGAGCAATTAAAGTCTAATTTGTAAAATGGAGTTTAGTAACCTCTACACACGATGACTTTTGCATTTGGACGTATGAAACTCCAGTCTCATATGGTATTTAACATCGAGTATGCGTAATAAAAGGAATTTGGTAAAATGAATAGGACATACGAAATCCTCAATAGTTTCTGTTAAAATCTTGTTTATCAGGTACATCTCACAATTAGCAGAAGCTACGGACATCCCAAATAAGATAGAAAAATACAAGAAACAAAGGCAGCATTTTTTGAACTTCAGATACATGCTACCTCAACTTGTTTTGGTGGAAAGAAGCATCTACTAATTAAATACAACTAAAGGCAAAAGCTCTTACCTTGAACTCAGGTCCATAGTCTTATTATTAAAGCTGGTAAGTGCCAACTGAAGCCCTAACTGGTAAAGATGTTGCAAGGTGTGTGCCCATGGTCTCCTTGTGTTGTGCAATGCAATGCTTGGGTTTGCGAAATGACTTAACTGCCTCCTGTGGATTTTTTAAATCTTGCGGTTGTATCGGGTATTAATAGGTCGAACTTTTGGTGCAACGGCAACTGTGTTTTTAACAAGTGGTATCAGAGCCCAGGTCATGGGTTCAAACCCCTCGCTTGCACTGGGGGGATTGTTACAAGGTGTGCACCCTTGGTCTCCTTATGTTGTGCAGCGCAGTGCTCGGGTTTGCGACATGGCTTAACCGCCTCCCGTGGATTCTTTAAATCTCGCGGTTGTATCGGGCATTAACGGGTCGATCTTTTGGTTTCTAACAAATGAATTATAGACAAATTGATTAACACAAACCTTAAAAGTTTGAGAAAATTCATGCAACCTTTGAAGATAATAGGCTGCTATTAACAACTTATACTCAACAATAAACATCAGCAAGTTCCTTGCAAAGTTAAGGTTGAGTCTTGGAATATGTTGAACCAACCAAAAAAAGAAGTGATTTGCCACTGCTCTGCTTGCTCTCGTTTCTTATAATGGGATGCATGGCCGTGATTCTTCTCACCTCAAACCACACTGATCTATTGAAATTTGGCTAACTGGCTCTTCTACTTCTGCAACTGCTCCTTAACTATGGACAAAGATCCACTTATTTCGTTTTACATCCTTATGAAATTGTATGGTTGATGTTGAAGCTTTATTGTGCTATGCAACAAAGGCACTTATAATTTGCTATTTTGAGAGAGCAAAAGGTATATGGTATAAATATTTACTCAATTTCTGCACTGAAAGTAAGCTCACTAAATACATAATTTCGTTGTGAATACAAAGTGGGCTTTTAAGCCTTATTTTGCTATGCAACAAAGTCTAAATTAATTTGCGAAACCGAGAAAGTAAAAGGTGTATGGTATAAGAAATTACTCAATTCCACCACTTGAATAAACTTTTAAAATCTTTGTGAATACAAAATGTATGAAGATTTTTGATATAGTGTTCTTAATTTTGAAATTAGGTGTGGTTAGAACGGCGCTATGTTGGATCTCGACATACATCTGAATGGTTTAACACAGCTGGTAGAAATGTCCAAACAGGGCTCATAGCCAGTGTAATTGTATCCCAGGTAATTATGGAGTATTTATTCCAGTTTCTTGATTCTGTGGTGATTGTGTCCACTTCCATTCTTTTGTCTAACCTTGGGACCAAAATTGGTGCAGTGGACATGGGCTGCAACTATTTTACAGAGTTCAAATGTTGCTTGGGAATATGGCGTCAGTGGGCCTTTTTGGTATGCAAGTGGTGCTACAATTCAGGTATTGTAATCAATCTTGCATCAGATTCTATAATGTACAAAAGAAAAAATTCCTTTGCTTTACACTGTAAAGTTAGAATTCAAAGTTCATAAAAAATAAATTGCACCACTATCAATAAGTATAAGGCTGTTAATATACTGCTTTAAGAATCATTTTCTTGTGTGATTTCACTAAAATAACTCTGAATGAATTCAAAAATAGGTTCTCTTGTTTGGAATCATTGCTATTGAAATCAAAAGAAAGGCTCCATATGCACACACTGTTTGCGAGATTGTACGTGCTAGGTATGTGAGCCATTATTAAGTTATTTGAGAACACCCTAGATAGTTCACATGCTATATAGACATATTCCAACATTAGTTGTCATCTAATTATAAACAGACATATGTAACTTGGACTGTATATGCTTATCTAACCAAAGCTTGCACTGGTAATTTACAGATGGGGCTCTGCTACACACATGGTCTTCCTTGCATTTTGTTTTTTGACAAACATCATTGTGACAGCCATGCTACTGCTGGGCGGTTCTGCTGTTGTAAATGCTTTGACTGGTGTAAATATATATGTTGCTAGCTTTCTGATTCCACTTGGTGTCATTGTTTACACACTTGCAGGAGGACTGAAAGCTACTTTCTTAGCTAGCTATATACATTCAGTTATTGGTATGCATTCCAGCTAGATTGATTATATGTATTTTGGCCATTGTTGTACATGTCTCACTTTAGTCTTTTTTTTTAATTAACCTTTCGATCTCTAAGCAATTATCCTTACTAAAAGAAATTTATTGCTCACTACTCAGTAAAATTCTAGGTGGATGCCATCTGACCTTACTTGTCTTGCTTCAGTTCTCTCCTATAACATAAAGTGAAGTATCTTTCCCCTAATAAAGGGTTCAGGCAGAATGCCAAATTATGCTTGGAGGTAGAATAGCAAATTTGCCTCCAAGCATAATTTGGCATTTCTTCTTAGTAATACTACATATAAATAGGCCCTTTCTTCAACATCAAAAATTTGATGGATTGCAATAAAACTTATCATTACAGTCAATAAATATGAATTCAATAACCTTTATAATATAGCATACTTTAAAAGTTTGAAATCAGATTCAAATGATTAAAATATGGATCTATGACAAAAAATTAATATGACTCAGTTTTACATGTCATAGCAAGTACCAATTCAAATACTTAGCAGTGAACTGTAATATATACCTCATTTTTTTTTTTTTGAAAATAACTTCCAACTGAAAGTAACATGCAATGCAATTTCCTTTTCACTTTCTCATCACCTAGTTCTTGAGATGGGCTAGGTGAGAGCATACGGCGTTCAAAATTATACAATAAAACTGAAATGTTACTACTGAAAGGAAATGCACTAGGCGGCAAGCCAGCCAATACCACTTATCAGTGGAGTGCTTATGCAATACTGGATGTAAGCAAACAGCCACTTCTTTAGCAAGGTGCGATCACAAACATACACTAATTCAGTGGGCAAATAAAGGGCACTTCCACTTATGTAGTGCAAAAGCAAAAGGGCACCTCCACTTATTCAGTCGGAAAACAAAATACAAATGAACCACTTATTCAGTGGGGTGAGTAACAACCAAACCATCCATTATTTTAGTGGAAATCAATACAAAGCTACCACGTATTCAGTGGGGTGAGTACAATAATCAAAGAGCTTATGCCAAACGCATTGATGTTATTGCCATCCTGTGTTTATAATGATTCATTAACTGTAATAAACTATTGCAATATTTCATTAGACATAGATATTTAAATGTAAAATCAAACTCAACAAGAAAAGAATGGCAAGATGCTTCGTATGAATGAAGTGCAATACAGGTGCACATTTGATAACATCCTTTTTGCTGCTGTTTATCTGTCCAATCAGATTGGGATACTTTTTGGTAATGCACAAAAAGCACAAATGGAAACATAAAAACATCTCCAAATTGCCAATATTTGAAAGTACATCATCAAACTCCTCAAATCTCTTCAAACTATCACTGAAAATGATCCCATATCAGATTGATGTGCAATATCAAAAGAGTGCAAGTCTGAAATGTTGAACCAAAAACTAGTATGCCAGGTACAGAGGGTTATACGATCTCCTAAAGGTCATGAAGACTTCATAAGTCCAGCCCCAAATTGATGGGAATATCCTCTAAGGGCCCGGATGCCATCATACAATTAGAAAATTCTCCAATAAGAGCAGTGCTTCTACCTAGAAGTTCTCATGCATTCCTTGTAGGCACAAGACAACATATGGTACGGTCTCACCAATAATAATTCTGCTCTTTTAATATTGTACGGCTTGCAAGTTTAGACTTGTACAGATAGTATGAAGACATAGTTTCAGTCTCAAATCCCTAAAAACAATCAGTTCCAAAAGGGGCAGCCTGGCATGGGTGAAATGTATGACCAAGATAGGGAATTTTTTGAATCTCATTAAACACTACAAATCTTCTGATAAAAACACCAGATAAACAAAATCAAAATCTGCAATTTCAAAAAACATCAAAATCCCTTATGTCTGCAACCCAAAAATTGAAGCTTCATTTTGTAGCACAATGGTGATTCTTGCATGAGATCACACGAACTAGCTAGGGGGTTTTCATCTCCAAAAATAGTAATCTCAAGAGTGATTTTGTCCTCAAAAGATTGGAAGAACTCAGGTTCTCTCCACAACCAAAGCCAATAACATTTTCTAGTCTACTCTTTTAAATGACTCCTTAATCTCTTTTTATAACTTCTCTAGAGAAAAATAACAATAATTTAAAAATAATAATTTCATTATCCTCCAAATTGACCTTTTTGAAAAATAATAGTATACATCATGTGCAAAGGGCCCCTTTCCCTAAGCGTCCAAATTGAAACACAACTTAACACTTTTTTAACGAGCTATTACACCAAGTTGTCTTTTTTTAATATTTTAACATTGAACAACTTAAGTGAATAATTAAAAACTTACTCAATGATTTACCCGAGTTGCAGAAAGTACTAGAGTGATGTAACTATGCAATTCTGATCATGCCAAAGTGATCTTGAAGTCTTCGGATGATGATTTGAAGTAATCGGGTGACTTACTAAAAATAGCCTCCTCCTTCAAGAAGTTTGGAGAGCTTCCAAGAAGTCGGAAATCAATTTTGAAAGCGACACGAGGCTCACCAAGACCAACTAAGCTCGTTACCAATAATAATATCTTTGCAAGACACAATCTGAGCACTCCAAGAATTTTGGAGTTCTCCAAACTCAACAAGAAACTTACAAGAAAACTCGAGAATTCAGCTAATTGCTTGCAAGTCAAGTTTGTTTAAAAGGAGGACATAGTCCTTCCTCCCCGGAGTTGCTTGCCTTCAAGAAATTGCAAAACACATAACTATTCATTCCTGAATAATCAATGTGGCTCTAGGATCCTGTTGTGACCTTTTCCACACATCGCCCCATTGCAAATGGGGACCCTCTCTTTTCTTGCTTTCTAGGGTTTTTGTTAGTGCCTGTGGCCTTCCGCTTCAGTTTTGCCTAGCCTTGCTCAGTTTTGAACGGTTCAAGTCCTAGAGATTGAAAGTTAGTTTTTGCAAGCCAAGTGATAACAGAGTCCGGATACCGTCAAAGTGCCCAGAAAGGCCAAAGGATGAAGATCGCAATTGATTTGGACGAATTTGAACAACTTTCTATTTTTAGAAAGTTTTTTTTTTTTGCTTTTCCCTATTTTTTAGGAAGTTTCGTTTTTGGCATTTTTAGCCCAATCCTCGGTATGGCTATTTTTAGAAAGTTTTCCCTATTTTTTAGGGATGCCTGCTTTTTGCTTTTTCGGAGTGGGGACCTAGGGTTTGCACTGATACCACTGACCTGCTTCGATCGTGATCAAGAATTTCCAAGTTTTGACCTAAAAAGCTAGGTTCCTACATTTTAGGGGTCATGATGATTTAGATGGTTTGCCTGAGCATGGATTTCAAATTTCAAGTTAATCTGGTTAAAATTGATAAAATTGTGAAATTTTGAAATTTTCCAAATATTTTTTCAAGTCTGGCTAATGAGTGATGTTGAGTGTTATGGCAGGTGATGAAAACTCCGCCCAAGCTATGAGGGAGATAGAAGAAAAGTCCGCCATGCTTGAGAAGTGAAGAAAGTCCACCATGTTGGAGGGAGCGCAAAAGTCCGCCATGCTGGTGGAGATGTCTCATAAAAGTCCACCTTGGAGGTAGACTAAAACTCCGCCATGCTTGAAGAGGGAGCACAAAAGTCCGCCCTCCAAACAAGTGGCCAACCTTTCAAACTCCGCCCTCCTTGATGTCTCATGAAAGTCCGCCATGCATGAGGCCTTCCAAAACTCCGCCCTATGCTTGAAGAGATCTTCCAAAAAGTCCGCCCTCCTTGGTGTCTTTCCAAAGTCTGCTATGCTTGAGGAGGTAGACTAAAACTCTGCCTTGGTTGAGGTGTCTCCAAAGTCCGCCTTGGTAGTCATGCCTTCAAACTCCGCCCTATGGTGGAGATGTCATAAAAGTCCGCCATGCTTGAAGTGGCCAACCTTCCAAAGTCCGCCTTGAAGAGGTCATCCAAAAGTCCGCCCTCCATGAAGTTGTAGAGTGGTCTCAAAAGTCCGCCCTGGGAGTGGTTTCCAATGTCCGCCATGGCGACCTTCCAAAAGTTCGCCCTCCTTGGTGTCCTTCCAAAACTCCGCCCTATGGAGATGCTTAAAATATCCGCCCTAGGAGGAAGACATAGGAAATGAACATGAGAAAGTCTGCCATAAAGTGGGGATGCTTCAAAAGTCCGCCCTATGGATGAAATGAAAGAAGTTTAAGGCAAACAAAACTCTAACATGATGATAGAGGCACCTCCAAACTCCGCCCAAGCATCAAGTTGGAAGATGAAAACTCCGCCCAAGCATCAAGTTGAAGTCCCAAAACTCCGCCCTACTCTTGGAAGTCAAACAAAGTCAACAGCAAGTTCAAAATGCGAGTGATGTCATCAAATCTTCCTAGAATTCGAACTGCTAACTAATTTAGAAAGTTGAAAAAAGAGATATTCGAAGATCAATGAGCTGGGAAATCAAAATGGAAACTCGAGTTTGAACCATTAATCAAAATTAGAAAGAGGATATTTGCAGATTGAGACAATCTTTAGACTAAGTTCCAAATTAGAAACCTTTGGGAAGATGCCAATCTATAGGCCTAGTTCGAATATGAAGTGGGAAAACAGTTTAGAAACTTGCACAAGAGTAAGATTTTCGAACTCAAAGAGATGACAGCACAACTCGAAATCTAATTGGAAACTTTCTCAAGGTTGAAGTCGAATTTAGAAACATGAATTGGATGGTATTTGCGTGTTTCTAATTGTGAAAACCAACTTCATTACAAATACATTCTTTATTTCTTCATTCTCACACCAAGACGTTCGAACTTTCTGAGCAAGCTAAGGAAAATACTGAGAAGTATTTCGCAGATTGAAGGTCATTTGGAAGAAAATCTTGGTTGTGCAAGGATATCTCTTGCAGGTTGGGTGAGCTTCTTGACGAATTCTGATTTTATAGCTTCATTGTTATCAAGTATCCGCAGATTTTTGGAGTGGAATTAGCTGGTAGAAGGCAGATTTGTCACTTTTTCTGAGTTTTCTTAAGATTCCTTCTATCTTCTAGCCTTATTCTCATTTATTCGAAGGTGAAGTTAGTTTTTAAATGCAGATTTTTTGCATTTTCTGAGTTTTCCAGATTCGTTGGAAGTAATTTTTGTGGACTTATTCAAAGTTTTAGTGAGAAAAATCATTTTGTTGACTAAATGGAACGAGAATTTTGAAGTTATAGAACTTGGCCTTTTTGGATTGCAATCATAAATGTCCTTAGGTTGAAGAGTTTACACGTGAAAATCCATTTTTGTGGCTAAGTATGAAAGTAAAGTAAAAAAAATAAAAATCTCCAAGCACTTAGCCATTCGCAGCCTCGATTTTCTTTAATCCAAGATCTGATTTCTAACTTAAGCTTCATGTTTATTTGCAGATTTTAGGCACGATGAAGTTCCAAGTAGACAAGGATGCTCCTCCTGAGTCGAGAATGACCTTGAAATGGAAGAATGTTAGCGACATTAACCTCGGGCATATCAATCTGAGGGAGTTCAAGAAGCGGATGTTCAGTTTAGATAACCTCGTGCCTACAATAACCGCGTGAAAAATGATGAAAAGTGGCATCGTGTATGCTGCCGGTTTTCTCCCTACCATGTAGTGCATTGAGTTGGTAGCTGAGTGCGCTAGGCACTACAACCCTATCAGTAGGGATATTGTCGCACCAGATGGAAGAGTGTTGGCAAACATCAACGATGAGGCCGTCAGGGAAGCCTTCGGAATTCCAGAATATCATAATGTTGTGTACGTAACTGTTGATGTGTTTTTCATGCACGTGTGAACACAGAATAATATACCTAAAGGTACCTTATCCTTTCTTGAGCAAAGTTTCCCGACTGCTGAAGATCTCGCCGAAGGATCAGTCGAGGCAACTCCAAGGTTCTTGTATGTAGGTTCTCTACTCGTGGATAAGCTCTTTGTGGTATGATGTGATTTTGCTGGAATCACAAGGGGACTTACACTTGATGACTAAACGTCCGATTTGCTTTGAATATTGCTGGAACACAGGATTTCACTAGCCTAGATTTTTTTAAAAAAAAAGAAAAAAGGATGAGGGCAAGGGAAGGATCTAATTCTGACACTTAGAATGTAGGAGCAATGATTGATCTTTGATGAAATTCTAACTAAGTCTTGTTTTGACATCCCAGGACCATCTCCACAAGATTAGTGCGATCTTCGGAGGAAAACTTTATGATGTTCAGATCATCGCTACAGGCATAGACACCATCAGGCTGATGCATATCAGTGAAGAAGCGACAATTGAAGTTAAGCTTAAGCTGAATGATTCCAGTTGACTACACAAGGCAAGTCTGCAATCAACAAACTGCTAGTAGTATGGATATACAAATTTCACCATCAATCAAACACATTTCTTCCACTCATCTAATAACATGAAATCAAATTTGAGAAGTATAGAGACCATGCAAATTGTTGAATCGACCCATAGATTTCACCATTTCTTCAATGAAGTTTTACAAGCCTTTTACAACAACATCTTGGCAACAATCTTTGCCTTCTCTTTCTATTCTACTCTAATTGCTATACTATTAATTGACTTATTCACTATTTCTAACTATTCACCTTCTAACTCCTGACTAACTATTAGCCTTTACAAATGAGGAGCCAGGGCTTATATAGTGCCCTCAATACAATTCGATGGCTCAGATCAACTTGAGATCAATGGCCGAGATTTTACAATGAAAACCCTAATTAGGGTTTGTTACAACAACTCAATTCTAGCCAATGAAATAATTGCATTATTTGGACACATGTCTTCTCTGGAATATTCGACCAATGGATAATCGGGGTAGGTACATCGAAGTTAGTGCCATCTTTGATGAGTCAGGTACATTGAATCTGGATACGCTGAGGTGGACCAATCCGACTGGAGGAGTGATGACTGGGATGCCACCTTGTTTGACACTTGTAACTTGGTGGATATTCAATTTGATGTTGCTGAGAAGCTAGCTTTAATTAACTCTTCTGAAACTGTTTGCTTCTTCAACGAACCCTTGCTTTAACTTCCTTTGTCTTCGATGTGCAGGATGGATGGTGTACCTTTCCTTCAAATGCTGGACTGGAAGAGGTCGTCCCTGATGATGTTGGACCGGAGAAGGCCGTCCTTGATGATGCTGGGCTGGAGAAGGTCGTCCTTGTTGATGCCGGACTGGAGAAGGTTGTCCTTGTCTTGCCTTGGTCACCTTTTAACTGCAAGACAAACAAAAAGATGATTAAGGACACATAACAAATTCATTTCAACATAGCATTTTATACCTTAAATCATCAACAAGAAGACATCAAAATTAAGTTAGTTCAAGACTCTTTCCAGGGACAGGCCCTATAAGAATTTTGCCCTGGACCCTCTGGAAGGGTCAGGAGCGAAATTTGCATTCCTGGCCAATTTAGACCTCTTTTCAACATTACCTCACAACCAGCACTTTGCCTGGCCCAAACAAGGTGAAGAATAGGCTTCCCTAAGGATTTCGCCCTGGACCCTTTGGAAGGGTCAGGAGCGATTTTCTTGATTAGGCCTCAATTACCCCATTTTTTCACTCCAAAATCCTCCGGAAGGTGAGCATATGCTTGTTTTAGTCCAACAAAGTCTAGGGATCCATCCTTTTAGCTTCTCACATGGGCAAATTAGGTGATAATGAGAATTTCGCTCTGGACCCTTTGGAAGGGTCAGGAGCGAAATTCCTTCTTTAGGCTTTATTTTACACTTCCTTTACTTCAATTCACCCTACAAGGCAAGAATACCTCACTGCAGCCTCAACCATGCCATAGGTATCAACATTTTAGCTTCACTCAAGGGAAAAATGGTTGATTTGGAGAATTTCGCCCTAGACCCTTTGGAAGGGTCAGGAGCGAATTTCTCTCTTTGCTTGTTTTCCTTCACTTCAACTCATCTTGCAAGGCTTAAACAACCTCTCTCCAGTCTTTTCATGCCTTAGGAATCAAAATCTTGTCTTGACACAAAGAGGAAATAGTGACTTTGATGAATTTCACTCTGGACCCTTTGGAAGGGTCAGGAGCGATTTTCCTCCTCTGGCCTAAAATCATCATTTTTGGAGACAACCATCAACTTAGGGGCAATCTCAAGGGCATCTTTTACCTTGGTCTAGGCATAGCTTAGCATAAATTTGAAAGGAATAGGTAGATTTTAGGATTTTCGCTCTAGACCCTCAACTTCAAATCACCTCCAAGACTTAGAACACCTTGCCTCACTCCTCTCCAGGGTATAAAAACCAAAAACTTGACTTGATTTGCAAGGAAAAAAGGGTGATCCTAGGAATTTCGCTTTGGACCCTTTGGAAGGGTCAGGAGCGAAATTCTCATTTGGCTTCAAATTTTGCATTCTTGGCGACCAAAATCTACTCTAAGGCAATCCAAATGACTTCTTGCACCCTTGTCCAAGTTTAACTTTGCTCAAATTTTGGAAGAAAAGATGGTTTTTAGGATTTTCGCTCTGGACCCTTTGGAAGGGTCAGGAGCGAAAATCACTTTTAGGCTCAGGAGCGAAAATCACTTTTAGGCTCAGGAGCGAAAATCACTTTTAGGCTCAATTCCTTCATCTTTCATGGTTTCTAGCAACTTAAAGTCACTCTTAGGGGCAACTTCTCCTTGATTTTACCTTATCCCACACTTGATCTAGCAAAAAATTGATAGCAAAGAGAAGTTTTGAGAGAATTCGCTCTGGACCTTTTGGAAGGGTCAGGAGCGAAATTCTCATTCTTGACCAAAAATCATCATTTTTTCAACTTGAAACTTCTTTGCAAGGTAGAATTTCATCTTTCATTGCCCTAGGAACAAGGTTTCATGTCCAAGAAAGGTCAAAAAGTAGGCTTATAAGGAATTTCGCTCTGGACCCTTTGGGAGGGTCAGGAGCGAAATTTCCTTTCCTGGCTAAAATCCTTCATTTTCATAACTTCCAAGCATCCCCAAGGATTCCAACATGTCAATTCTCTCCTTCAACATGCCTTGGTCATCAAGATTTGGCCAAACAAGGAAAGAAATGCCTCTTACAGATATTTTCGCTCTGGACCCTTTGGAAGGGTTAGGAGCGAAAATCTTGACTTGGGCTAGATTCTTCATTTTTTCAATTCAAAACATCTTCAAGAGGCAAAGACAAGCTATCTCCCTTCCATTCAATTCATAAAAGACCAAGAACTTGACCTTCTTCAATGCAAAAATAAGAGTTTTTAGGAATTTCGCTCTGGACCCTTTGGAAGGGTCAGGAGCGAAATTTCCTTTTTGGTCCAAAATCCTTCATTTTTCAATGCTTTCAAACATTTCAAAGGCAACAAGGATGTCCAACTTTCCTTCCAAGATACCCTGCAAATCAAAATTTAGTCAAACTTAGGAGGAAATGAGCTTTAAGAAGATTTTCACTCTAGACCCTTTGGAAGGGTCAGGAGCGAAAATCTCAGTCCAGGCTAGATTGCTCACTTTTCAAACTTCAAACCACCTCATAAGGCAAAATTAGATCATTTTCCACATTAGGAACAAGGTTTCTAGTCCATTCAAGGCAACAAATAAGGTTTATGATGAATTTCGCTCTGGACCCTTTGGAAGGGTCAGGAGCGAAATTCTCCTTTAGGCCAAAATCTTGTTCTTCAAAATCAATCAACTCCATCTCTAGGCAAAAACATATCAATTCATCCTCAAACATGCCTTAGAAACCAACACTTAGCCAAAATTTGAAAGGAAATGAGAGCTACAAAGATTTTCGCTCTGGACCCTTTGGAAGGGTCAGGAGCGAAATCCCTATTCTTGGCTAAGATCCTGACTTCATTTTCACATTTCTTCATTCAAACAAGTGTTTTTACCTTCATTCAAGCCTGGGAATGCGTTAGTTCTAGGTTTTGGTCAAAGTAGAATGTCTTATGGAGAATTTCGCTCTGGACCCTTTGGAAGGGTCAGGAGCGAAATTCGCTTTGGACCCTTTGGAAGGGTCAGGAGCAAAATTTGACATTTTGGTCTCTCCGTCAGGATCATTTTATGGAATATAACATTTAAGTTTCTTATACTTTAAGTTATATTCCATATATACTTTCAGGATGTTTGAGAGTGGTTTCGGACCTCCAGGAATTACATTGCAAAATCTAGTTTTTGGAGGATTCTTTAGTTTTCCAGACTTAGTCAAATTTCAGGATCAGGACATTCCAGACTTAGCCAAATTTTAGGATCAGGGCATTCCAGACTTAGCCAAATTTCAGGGCATTTGAAGATCAGGATGACATTCCAGACTTCATCACTCACCAACTTGACCTAGCTCAGAGCTTCAAGAATGATACTCACTCACCAAGCAAGACACAATTAGCAACAAGATCAAAACCAGGCCCTAAGGAAGACTCTCAAAGAAACCCTAACCTAGAGAACCTGCTAGCTCCCTTGGCTCAAGCAAAGCCTACCATCCTATTGATCCCTTGACGACACTCAAAATGCAAAGGCTAACAGACAAACCCTAAACACCTAGAAAGCAAACCCCAGAAAGCAAAAAAAAAGTAGGGGTCCCCATTTGCAATGGGGCGATGTGTGAATATGTCACAACAGTAACCAAGGATGAAACTGATTGCATGTATTGGGATCATTTGGAGGAGTATGACGCCATTGTCAATCACTCCTAGCTGGACAAGCCAAGGAAAGGTGCCTCCAAACTACAGAGGAAGAGCTTGGTGAGGGCGTACTTCAAAGAAGATATTGGAGATATGATTGTCCTGCTGAACAGGATAATGAGGAATCCTCAAGGTGCTCCATTTGAGCCTTGGATGTATTATTTTGTAAATGAAATAATGAACGGAGTTAAGATGATAGACTGGGCTCGAATGATAAGTGATAACAGCCAGCTGAAGAATCTGGAAGCAAATAGGACCTTCTTCATGAGCTCGTACTTGTTCTATTCCCTGGCTAGAACCTACAGATACAGAGGCCTCACTTGCAGAGGGGAAGTGGGAAACAAAGAAAACCAGTTTCCCGTCTATGATTGTTATCCCTAGCTTCACATGGAAGAAAAGTTCCATTTCGAGAGGGTGAATGACACATTTCTAATGCACATCACACGGACACTGCAAGGTGGACTACATCAGAGACTCTCTCAAGAGTCTATGGACTTCATAAGTAGATTCGGATATTGGTATATTCAATACCCAAAGTTCACTTACATCAAAATTCAGGGGTTTTCCGGATCTCCTTATAAGCTCCCAGCTTACCCTACCAACCGAGTCGTGCTACTAGAGGTTGTGAGGCAATTGGAGGGATATATGACAGTTCAAAGAGATAAGCAGAAGAAGGTAGGAACCTCCTCTCTCACGATTGGAAATGGACTAGACACATGCTCGTCATCACAAGCCGCTGCCACTGCTGAGAAAGAGCTGGCTTGGTACCCTTTTTACCAGTACAAAGCAAGAAAGAATTTTGATCCATTCCATAGGATGAAAAGGGTTGAAGGGATGGCATTTGAGCACAAAGCTGATTTGGAAGATTATTGGGCTAATGCAGCCGATAGTTTCGAAATTAGGAGAGATTTTGGTCAAGGATTCCCTTGAGCATGGTAAGAGCAACGAAAGTATTTAGAGTTGTTGATCAAGTAGAAGACAGCCTTGAGCTTCAGCAGCCAGGCTTTGAGAAGATGAGGAATGAGCCATTAGCCTTGATCGATTGGTCAGAGGGAGAGAAGTCAGATCTGGCAGACCTCATGAGGTCGGTGGTCGAATACTCTAAGTGGTGGACATCTGAGAGGATGAAACAATTGAAGTCTAAAGGTGTGGCCCTGACATATGTTTTAATGGGAGTAGATGACTCTCTGTCCTCCAACCCTTGTATCTTTGCAGGCAATGCTCGGAATCCAGAGAGTGTTGGGTCCCGGAAAAGGAAGGAATTAGTTGGAAGCTCTGGAAAGGCCAGAGGAAAGAAAATTGTTGGGGAAAGACGTGAGTCCAACGAAGGTCATTCCATTCTGAGTGCCGCATTTGCTGTGCCTGATCAAAATGCAGTTGAAGAGCAAGAGATGGACACATATATGGTAAATAATGAAGTGAGAGTGCCTTCTCCTTCAATTGAGGAAATAATGAAAGAAGCTGTCCAAAGTCTGGACAGGGAACACGTTTCAAATGCAACCACAGAAGTTGAAGAGCCCGAGCCCCCAATAGTTTTCCTCGATGGTATAGTTACTGGACCAGGAAGGACAGATGATGGGTTTGATCAAAATATTGTGGAGCAGTCAACCATTCCTGATTGGCTGAGGGAAAGGATAAGGGCTAAGGTCCCTAAGGAAACCCATTCTGAAGAGAATACAACAGCATTTCTGGAAAAGGTGAATGAACCAGTCATAGTCAAGCCACCTAAGCCAGCCGGAAAATTCTCTTTGATTCAGAGGGATAGTGCAGGGTTTCGGACAGTTCAGATAGCTGTGCCAAAGGAAGGAAAAACTCGGGACAATATTGCCCTGGAGGATTATAAGATTACCACTATAGAGCTGGGTAAGCCTACTCAAGACCAAGAAGTCCAGTACTTTGACGACTCTTGCAACGCCCTCAAGGTGAGTCTAGCCCAAGAGAAGGAGAAAAGGAAGAAGGTTGAGGAAGAAAACCAATAGTGGAGGAAATATGTTCTCCATCTCACCAGGCCACTCAACAATGAGATACCGGGTCACCCCTCCGCAGCCTCTTCAGCAAGAGTCAATGAAGGATTACGAGGACATGAAGGGCACATTCACACAGGCCAAGGAATGGATGTCAGATGCTTTGACACGTGCTGGCATACTTGTAGAAAATTTAGTATTAGCACATGAGTCAGCCTCTTCATTAGTCAGTCGAATTCAGGACCTAGTTGCAAATCGAGAAGATGTTGAAGAAATTCAAGATGAAATACTTCCGCAATTGAAGGTTATCCGAGGTCTGTCAAAACGAAGTTTGATGGATGCAGGTGTCATATAGGCTGGGGATAGATATGACTTTAACACCTGGTATTATGCTTTGTTCACCAGGATTGAAGTCCTAAAGAAATCCGAGACTAAGTGCTTTGAGACAAAGGAAAGTGTCAGGGAAATTTTGAGTAAGGTGTTTCGTGTAGCATCAAAGATCTGGAAGAAAGAGAGTATACGAGAAAAACACTTGCAGGTAGAGAACCTGAGAGCCAGAATTCAGTCGAGCTTTTTCAAAGACTCGGGGATGATTGATAAGGGCGATCTTTCAAGGATTGCAAGTTTTCTTTTTATTGACGAGAACTTTCTTGCCCAAGCAGTTGAGTGGGAAGGCATCCTCACCACATGTACTAATGATGTGGACATCATCGACTTCCAGATTAGCAACTTGCCAAGTGTCACTATGGAGGAGGTCAGGCTCATCGTGTCTAGATACATCGAATCTGCAAAAGGGGAAATTGGACACTCACCTCAGTGACAATAGCAGCTGTGCTACATGTCACTTTCTCATTCTTTCAAACTAATAGAGTTTTGAGAAACCCTAATTAGGGTTTGTAGCTTTCAATCTAGGCCCTTGATCACTGTTTGAGCTTGGCCGTTCATTTATTTTTGAAAAACTATATAAGGCTACCTCCTCTCATTTGGAGAGTGTGAGGTTTTTGATGTATTGTTGCGTGAAGGTCATTTCCAAATAATATATTGCATGAGCGCTTTCTCTTAAGGCTTTGTAATCTTTGTTGTTTGAATGATTAGCATGGTTTCAATTTCCTCAACACTTTAGTTAAAGTTAATTTAGATTTGCTTTCATGTTGTTAGAATTGAATGAAGGATTTGATAAGTGTTAATTGACGGTGTATCTCTGCTCATACTTTTGGTGAATAGATGATTTCCATTTCACTGTGCAAAAGTAGTCTGAGCCTATCCTCTGTGCATGCCAATATTTCAATCATAAGCACAACCCATTGAAGATTGCA
The DNA here is from genome assembly GCF_030272615.1 of Cryptomeria japonica. NCBI lineage: Eukaryota > Viridiplantae > Streptophyta > Pinopsida > Cupressales > Cupressaceae > Cryptomeria > Cryptomeria japonica. The sequence continues at coordinate 531,440,868 of NC_081409.1, read as the reverse complement.
CCCGCTTTGTGTAGTTGTCCTCAGTGTGGCGAAGCAAAGTGCGGTTTCCCGAGAGCACCCAGTTGATACCGTCTCTGGAGTTCGTAGGTTTAGATCAGCTTTCTCAAACCCTATCCCTTTTCCTTTTTTGAAAGTCTAAATCCCGGAAAATCCAAAAAAAAAAAGAGAGAGAGCCTAAAATTGCTAAATCCGTCTAAGTCCAGCAGCTTCAAAGACAATTGTTAACGTAAGTCCCCCTTGAGATTTTCAGCAAACACTACTTGAGTAGCTATCCCACTAAAGTCGTTTGTTCGCACATATAGACCTTGGAATTAGTAGTGATTTTTTAGGAGAGGATAGAATACCTTTGGGTATCTTATTCTAATGTTTGGTAGATGATAAAACAGACACCAACATATCCAAATCAATGTAGAAGGTTTGTGAGCCTTTTTGTTTTGATGTACTATGCTGCAACACATCTGCAAATAAAACCTCCTTCACCCTTCTCACTAAAAGAACAATCTTTTGCAAGGATTCAACGGGGTCACTGAAAATTTGCTTTTCTTTATCATGTTTCCAATGTACCATTCTCGATAAAATATAGAAAATTGCTAACCTTCTCAATATTAACTTTTGGAACTCCTATATGATAGTTACAACTGTGCGATGGTCTGCTGTCCAAAGAACAAATGCAAGCTGGAAACAAGAGATAACAACTATTTGGTGGTTTGAATTCCCACTGAATACAATGCTTGGTTAGTTGAAATGCTCTTCCTTTTCAGCTAAAACCATAAACTAACCATCTCAAATGACTGAGTGGTCTTAAAATGCGCATTCTTGTAGCTATTCGTGTCTGAAATCAGCAACAAATAATCTGATTTTCTCAAAATCAGCATCTCAAAAGAGGAACAACTGCCGCAAAACTCAACTCATTTAGCAAAAGGAATAAATTTGAACATTCTATCAACTAAAAACAAAATAAATTTCATCACTGAAGTTATCAATTGTTCTCTTCAACAAGAAACATATACCAACTTAAATACGTGTTAAGCCGATTGATGATGCAGCTGTTCAAGATTGAAAATCATAACTCATAGTCAGATTTTTCTAAAACCAGCAATCTAAAAATAGAATAACAATTGCAAAGATGAATTTTTCTCATTTGTGTAGATACTGGAAGCAATATAATAATGAAGATTTCTTTTACTACAGCTGAAAATTCATCATAATCAATCACCATTTGAAATACTCTTTCCCTCCTCCATAAGTGACTGCCATAACACTGTTAAGTACTCAAATATAACTTCTTGGTGGCTGGACTGTATCAAAACAACAACATTAAAGAAGTAATTGAGACTTTTAAATCTCTGTACAATCACCTATTTGTCACCACCAACCTTTGACACCTTCAACTGATATTCTCTTGCATGAAAACTGAATATTAAGGCAACATTATAATGTTTTTGCCTCCTCAATCTATTACTCATGAAGAGTTCTTCAAAGATAGTTAAAGTCTCAAAACAACTCCTCATACCACAATGATGTTTTGTACTTCTTTAAAAACTCAAACTTATAAGTTTAAACACCATGCAAGGTTCATGCAATACAGCACAAACCCCATCATGAAAATACACCTTGGCTTGTTTCAAAACATTGCATACCTTGATTTCGTACCATAAGTCAATCAAAAGTTATGTCTTCTAGAAGGTGCTGTCTTCATGTATCATAATATCCCATGGGGCAACTTCTTCTACCTCATCAATTCTTTCTTCTTTATCAGGTAGTTTTCTAGGAGGATCGCCAATAAGAAATTCATATTGTGCTTGATCACATGATTTTGCACATCATTAGAATTAGATCTCTGGTCTTCATTTGTAACTTAATGTAAATCAAGAAACTGATCACAGGGGAAATCCCTCCTCATCTGCATGACATCAACAAGCTTTGGTGGCCTCTTAAGCAAATCATTTGGCACCACCTCATGTTTGAACACCACACGTGGATCCCATGTCCTATTAATGCCATCACTTGTGCTACCAAAATCAAGAAGCATCTCAACGTCCATCACAAAAAATAGATTATCAAAAGATGACTCTGCATCCTTCTCAAGCAGTGAGTTATCAACAAGCTGAAAAGTATTTCTATCCTCTTGCTGAAACCAATCTTCTTATTGTCCCAACTTTGTTCTTACAAACTTAGGAAAGTGTTCTAAATTAAAATCTTCTTGGAGCCTATCAAGCTCATCAATCACTTCTTGATTTCTTTAGCCCTTTCCTTATTCTTTCACTCCTTGAAATCAATCTGATTTTTTGCTAGTAGTGCCATCTGAGTATCTTCTAATGAATCCTTTGTTGATTTAAGCTCAAAGGTGAGCTCATCAACTTCTTTCTCTTTCCCTTTCAATGCGCATCAAAAGTCTCTTCTACAAACTTAAGGGTATGATCCAGAGTTACGCGACTCGCGGCGAGTCATGCGAATCAGCGGGTCGGGTGACCTTGCCGGGTCACGGTGACCCTGACCCGGGCTCGGACGGGTCAGAGGGCGTGACTCGCCTGACTCGCCGAGTCTGAGGGTCGTGACCCGACCGACGTCACTTAAAAAAGTGCAGTCAAAGAGGTTAGTCCAAACTATAATACACATTATGGGGTTGCATTATTCGGATGTGGGGGAAAAGGGGATTTAGAAATGCCTGCCTTGGTAACTAAAATTGTCCTTGTCAAAGCTAAAGTTGGATTTGTAACTTTAGAAGTCAAATCTGCAAGTGCTCCTCAAATTTGTGGAAACGCGTGTTCTTCACTAAGCATCTGATGCTTTAGTAAATGAAACTAACCATACATTTCCAAAGTAGGAGATTTGTACATATGAGATCTACTTGCAAAGAGTGGTGGCTTTTATTTTCCCAGCTCTCACTCTAGGTGTTGAAATATCTTCTACTATAAATTAGAGGTGTTCTAAAACTTTATCTTTGGATTTCAAGGAAATTGTTTCTTTAGGTCCTAGAACTTGTCACGAGTGTCATTGACCTCCATTATCTCTGGGGTCTCTGCTTTTATCTCTTTGGTGCTGGATCTGCTAATGCTGCAAAAAAATTGGTAAGATTAGGTGATTCTTTTGTATTCATAGCTTTTCTCCTTGCCTTTTCCTGTAGATACTTGTTGAAATGATATTTTTTCTTGTTGACTGTTGAGGATGGAAAGTTGTGGGGTTCAATCTTTGGCTTGACAATGTGTGAGCTGAAATTACTCTACTGCCTATTATTGGTTGGCAAGATCCATTTTGTAATGTGATTGCCAATAATATGTGTCTTGGGAGGAGCAAAGTCTTGCCTAGTGGACATGCTCATGCCAGATGCTGAAGTGAAAAGGGATGTTTCCATATTCTAACATCTGCACCCATAGTTTTAAAACTCAGTGAGTACTCACAAGGGTTTAAGGAAAACAAGTAAATCACGCTCAAACTTGCTACTTGGCAGAAATGGTTTTCAAAGAGTTTTTAGAGGACAATGGTCTACTCTGAGTGCATTTATGGTGTAAAACCTGCTCTGAGCACACTCATACTTTTTCATCTGCCCCACGCGTTCAATTTTTCAATCGTGCATTTTCACTCAGTTGTGTATGCTTCTTCTCTGTTCCGTGTGACCCATCTACTTGCACACACTTGCAACTCACATGCCTACAACCTATGTGCCTGCTGCTCCTAGGGAAGGAACTACTTCTGCATTTGCTACTACAACCCAAGCCTGCAATGTTTCAATTTGCAATTTTACTCTGCTGTTCCAACATAACCCAGCCCAGCAGCTCTGCAGGTTTGGCCACCCTAATTATTCAGTTCTGTGTCTACAATTTGAGTATCATTTCTGGCCTATGATTGATTGCCTATATTTTAGAGGGATTTGGATAAAACTTACATTTTTTAACGGAATTTGAGTAATTATTTAAGCTGTTGAATCACTAAAACCAAGTCAAATTTGGTCTGCAAAGTTTTTGCCAAGTCCAAGTTTTCAGACTATGGATGATGTTATAGTGTCTTTATGCTTAATCAATAATGGGTGTATGAAACAAGTTTTAAATCGTTAAAAATCTCCAAATTTCAAGGGTTTTCTTATTTTGCCGAGTCGTTGCCGAGTCATTGCCGAGTCCGAGCCGAGTCACGAGCCGAGTTAGCCTTGCCGAGTTAGAGCTGAGTCCGAGTCTGGGTACTTTGGTATGATCCCTTTCAAAATGTAAGTATAGGTAATCTGATTTCATTGTTTCCAAAGCTTTTTTAACTGTTTGCAAATCTGCAAGATTGGGTTCTCCTTCAATGCCTTTCTGTCTCTTCTCAACTTGGGCCTTCCAAATGAGGTCTTCAATAAATTTATGTATGCCATCAACTCCTATCAAAACTTGTACCACTTTCTCTTCTATGACCAAAAATTGATTGTTCAATTCTTACAATCACTGGGCCTTTGATCTAAGTCAGAAAAGTAACTTTGCTTATCACACAATAAGGGCTCATGTGTCACTTCTTCAAATTATAAATAGGCTTCACTCTCTTCTGGATTATCTTGGAGCTCCCTCTCATTGGATTTTATTTGAAAATCAATCTTGAACGCTTCCTGCTAGGAAATTACCACTCAAATTCTGAATCGTCATCACTATAGTGATGTATGTGCTCATCACTATTTTATGTTTTGAATTTTTCAGCTAGTTCCACTTCATCATTAATAGCAGCAAAATTTTCAATAGAATCATTTTGGCGCTTCACACCACATGCTCCTTGAAATGTGACATTTTCTATTACACAAAGTTTTTGAATGTTTATATTGCTCACATTTAGTCTCTACTTCAGAAATTTTCCGCTATCAACTTCTCATCCTATTCCTCACGCTCCACTGTCATATATGGTTTCAAAATTTCTTCACATTTGTTAACAACAATTTTAGCTAAGACATTTTCAACTAATAAAGAATCTTGGTCATCCTTGCTCATACTAGCCAATAAAATTGATAAGAGTGGATGGGGAACATTATCACTCTCATTGACCATCAAAGACATGATTTTCTGCATGGCTTTTAAAATATTCTCAGCATAATCTTTTCTGACAACAAAGAAATAGTTGAACATTTGGAGTATTAAATCATTACAGTCAAGATCAAGCATCACCACACAAGTTCTAACCTTTTCTACAATTTCTACAATTTTTTACTCTCTTAGCAAGCGAAGGATGTTTAGCATCATGGAAACTCTCTACAATCAGCTGAACTACTACCTTCATTATGTAATGTCCCCTACTGGGAGGCTGCCAATTCCCAATGATTAACATACATCACTATGCATTATTATGTCTTGAATCATATTATGAAAATTAAGGAACAATTAGGATTCATAATACAATTGACAGCTACTATACTTAAGCCCCAATCCTTCTTTCCTAATCATCAACCCTAACAGAGGATGGGGGATTACTTGTCATAAGGCGCTTGGAAACCAGTCTACAAGTAGGCTCCCTCAAGGTTTCAGGACCACGTCCATATCCTATCTTGGGCTTACCTATCTTGTGAGGTATTACTCTGCCTCTCCCTAACAAAACCAACCCATCCTCATGAGGGGCAATAGCGAATGATTAAGGAATGGGATATTAATATAATAGTCTTTCATGTACTATGAATGTATATGAAATTAAGTATGATTGTCATACATATTGCAGTCTATATTAATATTACTATTAAATTCTGCATAAGAACATTATTGGGCGTCATATATTAAGCATACATATTAAGCAGATCCCCATGCATACCACCAAAAACAAGGATGCTACTGCCTGTAACTTAATAACAGTTCTGATCTGATCTGATCGATGGTGATATCCTTGGATGCTTTTAACTCCTTTCCTTTATATCTCTCAATGTAAGGGAGAGGTCATACCTCTTCATCATGTATGCCCTTTGGCAAGAGACACACCCTTTCACCATTAGCACCCTTTGAAAGAGTGCAACTCTTCTTTATTTCTGCCCTTTGAAAGGGACACAACCTTTCACAATCAGATCTGCACTTCTTATTTAAATCAAATCTGCACTTCTGATTCCCAAATTCTCCCCCTTCAAATGAGTTCTTTTCTCCCTTTAATACTTCATATTTGGGGGAGTCTCAACTTATCATTTCATGTCTTTTGACCATTCATTAACTTTAATCAAATTTTAAATATATTTATTTATATTCTTTTATATTTTAATTTAATTATAATTTTTATTCTTTTGTCTTTTAATTTTTATTATTAATAAAAATATATTTCAAAGCGGGGACATTATAGTCCACCCCACCTAAGATTGTTTGTCCTCAAGCAGTGATCATGGAGTGTTCAAAATGTTCTCCATCAACTTATTCTTCTCTTGAAATGCCTTTTTTCAGTTTACTTGAGATTTCCTTGCATCCTTTATCTTCTTTAATGTTTGCACATTAATTACATTTCATATACTCTTGATGATTCATCTTTTATATCTGCATCACACCACTTCAATAAAGCCGTCGTCTTCTGCTTATCGAAGGCTTTTGGTATATAAGCCTTTTATCTTGTTGTCCTCATTTTTGAACTTTCAAAAATTAGGCAACTCCCATGAATTTTTCCTTGAAATTCATAGTCTTGTTTCTCTAAGGCACGTTTTATGAGGAAAAAACTTGTATTGGTTGGTGTCTAATCATGCGTGGGTGATTTTGCCATCATTGTTCAAGTTTTGGTTGATTTTTGCCTTCATTTTCCTAGCTTTCTGTGCAATTTCGGCTTTCAGATCAGTCACTGCAAGTAGGAACTTTTTGACCTCATTGCAAGTAGTAGGAACTTTTGGATGACATTACAAGTAAATGCACTCGTAATCGGGCCTCTGAGACCTGATTACAAGTTAGTTCATTGTTTTAATTGTCAAGTTACTTGCAAAGTCGGGTCTCTAGAGCATTATTACAAGTTGTCTTGCATTATTACTTGCAATTGGGTCTTTAAGATCCAATTGCAACTAAAGTTTATTTGGTTGTGCATTTTATCAAAGTCAAGTCGGGTTTTCTGTCCAACATTGCAAGTAAATCAACTTTACTTGTAATCGGGGTTTTGAAACCCGATTACAAGTTCACTTTATAAAAGAAAAGAGATACACTTTGGTCACTTGCAATCGGGATCTAGAAATCCGACTGCAAGTATGTAGGGGTTATTTTATTTTGCGAGTTAAAATCACTTGCAATCGGGTCTCTAGAACCCGATTGCAAGCCCTTCATGTTTCACCATTGGCAATGTATATTTTACTTGCAATCAGGTTCTTGAAACCCGACTGCAAGTGTGCAAGTACTACCCTATCACATGTAATCAGTCCTCCAAAACCCGAAATTGGTCCAAAATGCACTTAAAAACACTTGAAAATGAGTCTCTAGGATCCAATTACAAGTGCAAACTTGTATTTTCCCATTACACATATGAAGTTGCATGTTCGTTCTCCACAATTGCAAGTCAACGCTCTTGTTTTTCCACACATGTAATGTAGTCCTCAAAACCTAAAATTCACTTATGAGCCCATTTTGACATCAATTTATCCCTTCCCTTGTCAGTCTTGTTTGCATGCACGATCTATCAAACCAACAAATCAAAGCATGGGCATTGTTTTATAACAATTTCATCTTGAATAAGGTGTTATGGGTTCCTCATCAGTGAACAAAAGAAGAAGAGATACAACAGTAATTCATGGGACAGCCCAAGGGTCAATAATCCTCATGAAGTTATCGGTAAATAGAAGTAATCTTGTGACAAAGTGAATTAAGCATGGAGAAAGAACACAACAAAAGAAAGAATTTCCCTCCTGAAGAAATGGTACTACCCCAAGCATGTGATAAGGTTGAAGTTCGCTGGCCAAGGACACAAAGACTATCAAGGGTGCAAGTTCTTGTTCCGGTTCAAGATGCCACTCCCAAACTTGAGTACTTAAATCATAGAGTGTCTTATAATAGCATAAATATCAAATAGATGATGACGTAAATAGAGTCGTGTCTCTGGACACTTAGTTTCAATTATGCATTTGTAATTTCATTTTGACAAATTACATGTAATGTCAAAAATTGTAATTGCAAGTAATCACATTACTTGCATTCTTGTAAATTGTAATTGCATGTAAACAAATTACAAGTCAAAAGACAATAGGACTGCAATTTGAATAAGTCATAGTTAGTTGTGGAATAAGTCTCAGTTGGTTAGATTTCTCCCACATTTTGCTCTTAGACCCTCTCCTATATATAGACGAGGGTGCTCTATGTATTTTTTATCTTTTGGCAATGCAACAAAATTCTGCTAGTTTGTATGTGCACTCTAAGACTTTGACCTTAGATGTAAATGAAATTGCTTTCAATAAAAGAGGCAAGTTGTGTTGAGACTTTGTGCCAATTCAAGTTGTTATGTGACGACATTTTCTTGAATTGATTGTGATTTTTGTTCTATTTTTCAAAAGGGATTTAAATTCAATCTTGCAGAGTTTGAGCTGCTAATTGTATTTAGAGTTATAAGTTAGGCTTTTAGACTTGGTCTTGCAGATTTTGAGCTGCTTATCACGTTTAAAGCTAGTGTAGAAAGCTCAAGTAAGGAGATAACTTGTAGACTTTGTGCTGCTTTTATTTTTAAGACTTGTGCATGTAAAGTGAAGTGCATCATATAGACCAGTGATGAAAAACTGTGATTTTCTAAAAAACTTGCGAGTACTCGTCCACCATTTTTGGCCGCGAGTCACTCACTTCAAAACTTGCGGACAATTTTTGCCCTAACTCGCCACGAGTTAAATAGCTGAAAATTGCAAAAAATCGCGTGTTATCGAGCAAAAAATCGGTGGTTAAAACAAAAAAAACTTAAACTTGCAAAAACCTAAAAATTTTCACTCATTTCACAGCCGCACGACGGAGGTTTTTAACTATTTGCGATGTGAAATACACCATGGATAGCACATGAGTCGCATTCTTAGATTTCCGGTGCATAGTCATGTGATTTTGTTAGGGCACAGTCACAAATTCTCCATAATTCATTTGCTAACGGCTAAACAAACCTCCCAATGCTGCGAGTTGTGGTTGCCAAGGGAACACGAACTGAGGCTAGGAGTGCACAGAGTGGCCGTCAACGAACTGAGCAAAGGGAAAGTTTTCAGAGCTATTTTATTTATATATTTTATATTAATATACATTATATTTATATAATATATTTATTAGCAATATTACTCTTGAATATATTTTGATATATAGTCACATAGCCTACTTTTAAATATATCTTTTTTGTTCTTTTAATAATTATTTTTATTTAATTATGTAATTTAATTTCGATTTTATTTTTGATTTTGAAAAATAAAATAATTTGAATGTCTTTAACCTTATTATTTGAAATATTATATCTTTTTATTAAACATCAAATAGATATTTTATAAGTTTGAAAAAATGAAAATAATTGTTATCTTATATTAATATCTTTTAAGGATTATACTTATCAATTATCACCATTAATAAATATGTAAATGGTATCTAATTTTGATTTATAAATGATGGAAATCGGTTATATGTTGTGCAAATCTAATAATATGCATCATTTTGAAGACTATTTAAATTTTTTTTATATATTTTCAAATGTTTGATAAATCTGCCAAGGTATTGCCGAGTTTTAAAATTTTTTGGGTCTCCCGAGTCATTGCCAAGTCTGAGGTTTTCAAATATGATATAGACAGACTTTGAGCTGTTGTGTGTTGTACACTGTTATCATTTTGAGAAGGTTGATAGGACAATAGGAGTGTTGAAGACTTTGTGCTTTCATTTCTATTTTCCTGTCCTGGGGAAGTGACAAAAGTCTTTGTGTTTTCATGGAAACTTTGCTTCCCTTTATGTTCTAAAAATCCTACAAAAGTTTCATTTCTGTATTTACTGTTGTTGCTGTAACTTCTTTTCTGAAATAAGAGAAAGAATATCGTCTGTTCTGAAGAAAGAGAATAAGATGTTATCCCACCATCCCACCCAAATTAGATTAAGTATTTAGTTAGTAGAAAAGGGGGAGCCTTCCCTAAATTAGGAGAGTTTTATACTCACACATTGTGGCTGAAACCACAATTTTGCACATCTTCCTAGGTGTACAAAATTTATCAACATATCTTTTAACTCAGATCATACCACTTATTTACTTCTTCACAAGTCGGCAATGATCTTCATAGAATCCTCCCTTTGAGATTGGTGTATGAGTTTTATCTGACTTCTTTTTATTTACATATTCCAACACCTTTCTTCTTCATTTTCAATCTTATATATATGTATATATATATTTCAAGATATGCATTTTCCTTCTAAAATAGATATGCCTCTTCACATCTAATAGATATATCCGAACTGGTCACACTCCTTCAAGAACAAATTATTTCTTTTTATAATTATCATAAACCGCACCTCTTAAAAATAATCACTAAACAAATTGCTGCATATTAGCGGCTATAATAAATCGGTGTCCTCTATTATAATGAGCTGCACCTTTGGATGAGGATGGGCCTTTAACTATAATTAATTTGTTTTATAAACTATGGTAACTAACTTTGATGAGTCAGCCAGCATCCTTTGCAAACTAAGTCTTGGCATACCACTTTGAATCGCATCTCGTTTATTGTTGATTCTGTTATTTGTGTGATCGCTGCTCTTTAACTCTTCTTGATCGCTGTAATCTAGTCGAGCATATCAATTTGTCTAATGAACTATTGTTTATCTTCTAATCACTGCAGTTTGAGAAGACAAATGAACTCACTGTTTGCATTATTCTTCCATGTGTAATCGTTGCAAGCTGATCATATTCCCATCTTTAACAATGGTAATCCAGTATCCTTATACCACTAATCACATCCTAATATGGGGTCTCTTATCTTCCATATTAAATCGTTGTAGACCATCTCAAAATGATTCCCAATATGAAATGGCTTTGCAAACACCCATGAACCAAACACGGCGCATTTACATGAAAACACAAAGCATACACATGGATTTACACAAACATGAAGCATACACAAAACATGAATCATAGACATGAATTTATGCAAACACGGATCATATACGCGAATACATGTATTGTTAGATTCCTTCTCATTGACTAGAACGATTCATTGATTATCTTTACCTTGTAGGATGGCAGGATCAAAGCTTTAATACCATTTGTAATGCCCCCTACTGGGAGGCTGCTATATTCCAATGATTAACATACATCACTATGCATTATTATGTCTTAAATCATATTATTAAAATTAAGGAACAATTAGGATTCATAATACATTTGACAGTTACTATACTTAAGCCCCAATCCTTACTTCTTTCTTAATCGTCAACCCTAATGGAGGATGGAGAATTACTTGTCATAGGGCGCTTGGAAACTAGTGTACAAGTAGGCTCCGTCAAGGTTTCCTATTTTGGGCTTACCTATCTTGTGAGGTGTTACTCCACCTCTCCCTAACAAAACCAACCTATCCTCATGAGGGGCAATAGCGAATGGTTATGGAATGGGCTATAAATATAATAGTCTTTCATGTACTATGAATGTATATGAAATAAAGTATGATTGTCATACATATTGCAGTCTATATTAATGTTACTATCTGCATAAGAACATTATCGGGCTTCATGTATTAAGCACATCCCGATGCATACCACCAAAAACAAGGATGTTGAAATGTCCCCCACAATTTTTTTCAATTTTTACACACAATAATTTCACCCATTAGCATTAGCATGATAAAATATTGAGAGCAATACATATTGGTGGTTAGACCAACCACTTCCACTTTTCAGCGAGATAAATAAATACTAGAATTTAACAACTATTTGGCGGTATAACTAGCCAATTACAAATCCAAGAAGATTGAAGTAAACAAGATAATCACTCAACCACTTATTCAGCGGGAGGACTGGAAATAACAAACTATCTACTCAACCACTTATTCAGTGGGAGGACAGGGGTACAAAATGAAATAGATCTAGATAGGTGGCGAAGCTAACCTCTTCCACTTATTCAGTGGATGTTGTGAAACAATTCAGAATGAAGTTTGCTATTAGTACTACTAATCAACATTACAATACATAACATGAATTGCAAATCAAGAGATATCGCTGTCCAACAGCTGCAAATGATGTTTAATGTATTTCTCAAGTTTCAAGAGACTCTCTACCAAAAAAAAACAACCCCCAAACTCCAAACTCCAAATCTGATATACTTCACCAGCAAACTGAAAACACAAACCAGCAACATAAAAACACACTAAAATGCTCATAACTCCTCCAAAACTCAACAGAAAGACTTGAAACTAAGTGCAAATGAACTCTAGAGAGGAGGCATCCAAACGAAGACCAACAACCAGTTGCAAATCTGATCAAACCATTAATGCACGCCTTCCAAGACAACCACAAACATGGTACGGCCTGGGAAGGAGGGCGATTTGCAATATAAAATTCAAAACTACGAATTAACCTCTGAAAACTAGCAAAAAGGATCGCCTAGGCCTTTGGAAAATAAAGAGAGAATACCCAAAAGCAACAAAAATTCCCTCTTAGACTTGTGATGGAAAAACCATTTCAGCTCTACAATCAACCGACAACCTGGAAACTCACAAACACCTCAAAACACACTAGAAAACATCAAATTTCACCACAACAATGAACTCCATCTGTTCTTCAGTGTAAAGAACAGTCTCACAATCTCAACTAGTTGCTATCTCTCAAGCAAGAAACCAAGAACTAGCTAGGAGGTATGCATTCCTTGAAGCAATCAATTTAAATTTCGGCAGCACTTTGTTGCAAATATTCATGGATACCAAAACAAGAGCCCAACACTCTTATTTATAACCTTGGTGCCTCCAAATTCAAATTCACATCTCCCCCAAATGGACGCCAAATCCAAATGCAATATCATTTTACATTAATTTGAAATTTGCATTTCATTTCCCCTTTCTTCCCAAATCGACCTTCATAAGGTAGCAAATATACTTTATTAAAAATGTCAATAAAATATAATGAGCATCCAAGATGAATAAGTGAAATATATCCCAAATATTAACTTTTTTCTTCCTAAGGCATCCATCATGCCTTAACTGGTATTTCACTTTATAAAACATTTCATGAGCACATAAGGAGGGACGTACCACTTAAGGAGGTCCAATAATAATATAAAACACATTAAGTGAAAATACAACTTAGGTGCCCAAACCTTATGACTTAAAATAATACTTTATCACCTCAACTCGTCCCCTTAAGTCATAACCAGAAATACATAAGTCACACGCCTAGGCCAAGGGGCATTAAATTATATTAAAAATACTTTTCCCATGTGCTAAACAACTGCCATAGTGAATTGAAAGCTAAAAGTACTGAAAATTGCATTGCCAAAAATAGCCTCTGATCTGGACCATTGAAACCTGCCAAAAATAGCACTTACTATAAATAGCATCCTGCTAAAAATAGTGTCTCCAAAGTGATTTTAACAACATTTTTGAGCAACTGTCGCAACTTACTAAAAATAGTAATTCCGGAAAAGTCCTCAGATTCAATTGCATGTCACACCATTGTGTAGCTCTCTGAAAACCTCAAAAAATAAGTTGTCATTGCCCCTACTTACTAAAAATAGTAAGTATACCAAACTCCACTGATTGCTACGCATGTACAATCATTGCGAAGCTTTTTGTAAACCCAAAAGGAATCCATAATCAAAACTGTAAAACTCCAACATACAAGCCACCAAAATTGCCAAAACATCCTCCTAGAAAATAGGAAACCCTAATTCTGCCTCTGACTGACCAATGGGTCTCGGGATTGGCCAACAGTCCCGAAAACAAACCAGAGTGGAAAAGGAGACATTACAGATGTTACTGCCTTTAACTTAATAACAGTTCTGATCTGATCTGATTGCTGGTGATGTCCCTGGATGCTTTTGATTCCTTTCCTTTATATCTCTCAATGTGAGGGAGAGGTCACACCTCTTCATCATGTATGCCCTTTGGCAAGAGACACACTCTTTCACCACACTCTTTCACCATGAGCACCCTTTGAAAGAGTGCAACTCTTCATTATTTCTGGCCTTTGAAAGGGACACATCCTTTCACAATCAGATCTGCATTTATTTAAATCAGACTTGCACTTCTGATTCCTAAATTCTCCCCCTTCAAATGAGTTCTCTTCTCGCTTTAATACCTCATATTTGGGAGAGTCACATCTTATCATTTTATTTGACTATTCATTAACTTTAATCAAATTTGAATTATATTTAATTATATTCTTTTATATTTTAATTTAATTTTTATTTTTATTATTTTGTATTTTAAATTTTATTATTATTATTTTTTGTTAAATTATATTTCAAAGTGGGGGCATTACACATTATGTCATCATTGTGGGACTTAAGGAGTTGTAATCCTTGTTAGTTCACTTATGAAAGAAATTAGTGCAACTCTTACTTCTTCATCTGGGTGTCTCATAAACGTAGGCTTAATTGAAGAATTCACATTAGGGACTTTGACAATTTGCATCTTTAAAAAATCAAATTGATCTATTATTGATAAACAATTTCCCACTGTATCCAAAATGCAAAGTAATCCATCCATTTATTGAAGCAGGTGTTCAAGTCCCTTACTGGCACTGAAAGGCTTCTCTCCCAATTTTGAAGCCATGATTCATAGGAAAGTGAATACCAAAGTTTTTGAATTTTTTCTATAACAATTGGATGGAGGGATGAACTTAACACAAACAATTTCTGAAACAATGTTATACAAGTGAAGTATCTGCAACAATGGTTAGCTTTTCAACAGGTTGGTAGATCACTAGCTTTGATACCATTGTAATATACACGTCTAATTTTTTTTTGAAATTAACTTTCAAGTGAAAGTAAGAGAGTAATATGCAATGCAACATAATTTCCACTTTTTGATCACCTAGTTTCTGAGATGGGCAATGTGAGATCATATGGTGTTCAGGATAATACAATTAAACTGAGATGCTGCATTTCAAAGGAAATGCACTAGGCAGGAAGCCAACTGATACCACTTATTTAGTGCAGTGCTTATGCAATATTGATAGAAAGGAAATGCACTAGGCAGGAAGCCAACTGATACCACTTATTTAGTGCAGTGCTAATGCAATATTGATAGAAAGCACACAACCATCTGTTCATCAAGGTGCGATTACAAACATCACTTATTTAGTGGGAAAGTAAAGGACACTTAAATTATTCAATGGGAAAATAAAGGGCACTTCCACTTATGCAATGGGAAAGCAAAAGGGCACCTCCACTTATTCAATGGATAAGCAAAATACAAATGAACCACTTACTTAGTGGGGTGAGTAAACAATCAAACCTCCACTTATTCAGTGGCAATCAATGCAAAGCGACCAGTGATTTAGTGGGGTGAGTACATTAATCAAAGAGCTCATGCCAAACACACTGGTGGTACTACCATCCAGTGTTTACAATGATTCATCAAATGTAATAAACTGCTGGAATATTTCATAAAACATGGATAATCAATGTAAACACAAACCCAAGAAGGAAAGAACGACGAGATACCTTGTATGAATGAAGTGCAATAAAGGTGCAGGTCTGATAACACCCTTTTTGCTGCCATTTATCTGTCAAATTAGACTGGGATACTTGCTAGTAATGCATAGAAAACACAATTGGAAGCATAAAAACATACCCAAAATGCCAATGTCTGAGAATGCATCATTAAAATCCTCAAATCTCTTCAAACTATCATGGAAAATGATCCCGTATTAGATTGATGTGCAATACCAAAAGAGTGCAGGTCTGAAATGTTGAACTAGCAACTAGTACGATAGGTACACAGTTATATAGAGAGGGGTGGGGGGGGAAGGGGGGGGGGAGGGGCATGAATCAATATAACAACAAATTTTACCAATTTAAACTTTGTCAATTTCAATCACAAGTATATAACTTATCTCATTAACATATTCATTGCATACCAACATTCATATGTGATCTAACTAATGTGAACACAAGTAGAACACAAGATATATACATGGAAACCCTTATGGGAGAAAACCACGATAGTAAATGCTTTTATATAATTCTTCTTTTACAATGTTTGTAGCATAGAAATGGGACTCGGACTCGGCAAAGCCGACTCGACTCCGGACTCAGACTCGGCAAAAAAAACTCGACTGGACTCGGCAAAGTGAAAAACTCAAGAAATTTAGAGATTTTAAAAGATCTAAAACTTGTTTCATGCACCCTTTATTAAATACACCTTAAAGACACAATAACATCATCAAATAGAAGCTAATTTCATTACATCATCAAATAGAAGCTAATTTCATTACATATACAAGTATACATCAATCACATAAGCATAAACACAAATTGTAGCTGAAGGAAATAACAAACATAGATATATAAATATTGTCAAATGTATACAATATTACAAAACTCATGGAATAAAAAATCCATGTCATCATATGATCAAATGTTCCATACAAATATCAAAAGTAAAGACAACTACAAGCCTATGGCTCAGAGGAGCCTGCATCCCTCCTACGAAGGCGTCTAAGGTAGGCCCTGGATGATTCGACAACCATTGTAATGACCCCTTTTCTGCTTTAGTTTGTTTTGGGGTCTGTTGGCCAATCTCGAGACCCGTTGGTCAGTCAGAGGCAAAATTAGGGTTTCCTATTTCTAGGAGGATGTTTTGGCAATTCTGGTGGCTTGCATGTTGGAGTTTTACAATTTTGATTCTGGATTCCTTTTGGGTTTTCAGAAAGCTTCACAAGCCTCGCGATGGTGTGACATGCAAACGAATCTGAAGACTTTTCTGGACTTACTATTTTTAGTAAGTTGTGACGGAGGCTCAATATGTGGTTAAATTGCATTTGGACACACTTACTATTTTTAACAGTATGCTATTTTTAGTAAGTGCTATTTTTAATAAGTGACAGTTGTTTTCTGGTTTGTGCCCTAACAGAGTTTGGAGACACTCACTAATTTTAGTAAGTACTATTTTTAGGGTTTTGGGTTGAGCCAGTGCAACATAGGCTATTTATGACAGTCCAACTTGGCATGATGATCCAGAGATTCAGTTCTATTTTTGGCAGGCAAATTGGATTCAGTTTCTTCAGCTTGATTGTATGATCAAATGAACCTAGTCATTTATTAATTAAATAACTTAAGTTATTTCTGCTTTTTGGGGGTGTCTATCTTAAAAATATATTATTGAAGATTTTAATCTTTGAAAATGTGTAAACAAGTGCTTATGTTGGGTGATTCCTTGTTGAGGAAAAATGTTTTATTAAGTGAAATATTAGCTAAGGCATGATGGACGCCTAAGGGATAAATAAGTTAATTTTGCAATATATTTCACTTATTCATATTGGACGCCTAAGGAGGAATAAGTTGATTTTATAATATAATGCACTTTATCACCTTTGGTCGCCACATTATGCTTTATTGATATTTTTATAAAGTATATTTGCCTTTTAGTGAAGGTCGATTTAGGGAAAAGGAGAAATGAAATGTAAATTTCAAAATAATATGAAGCAAATGTGCATTTGGGTTTGGTGTCCATTTGGAGGGAATGTGAATTTGAATTTGGAGACACAAAAAGCTATAAATAAGAGTGTTGGGCTCTTGTTTTGGTATCTATTTGCTATGATAACGAAGTGCTGTCAAAATACTGTCAGACTCTTGCTTCGAGGGATGCATAACTCCTAGTGCTTTCAATTTCATGCTTGAGAGATTGCTCCTAGGTGAATTTGTGACTGTTTCTCGTCCAGAGGAGTAGATTGGGCTCAACGAAGATGAAGATTTTTGTGGTTTCTGATTTTTGGAGTGCTGTTAGTGTGTTTCCACGTTGTTGTTTTCTAGTGTAAGCATGTTTTTGTTCTTAGCTTCTTGTGTCTGTGTCAGCTCATTTTGGGTATTTGCTTGTTCAATTTCTATGCCTTGGGCGATTCTTCCTGTAAGTTTTCATTGATTATCTTGGAATAATGGATTTTATATTACAAGTTGAACTTTCTGCTGTAAACGCCCTATGCTGGGAGGTGATTAGATTGTGTGTTATGTGGATTTTGAATTGTTAGTGTTATTTTCTCAGTTCTACCTTAGTCGTTGAATGCCTTGGGTCCTTTGGGGTGTGTTTAAAGTTTGTCTGGGTGTGATTAGAGAAAGATAGAAGTGTTTTGTGGGGGTTTTGTGTTGCTGGTCTGCATTTCCAGCCCGCTGTTCATTTATATCAGATTCTGTTTTTCGAGAGTGAAGTTGGTATTTTGGTGTGTGAGTTCATTGGTGTGGTGAGAGAGATCTTGGTAATTAGTTGTAGCTGTTGGTTTGGTTATTAGCACTTGTATATCCATTATGATTCATATTGTAATGCGTTAGTAGTACTAACAACAATTTCTCTTGATTTCTCTTAGTCCCACTGCATAAGTGGAAGAGGTTGGCTTTGCCACCCATCTTTGGACAGTGGTTTCTAGTAATTTTGAAAATCCATATTGTGTATTGTAAAGCTGATTAGTAGTACTAACATCCATCTATTTTGGATTGTTGCTCTTAGTTCCACTGTTTAAGTGGAAGAGGCTAGCTTGCCACCTTTCTAATTTATTGTAACACTGTCCCCCCACTGAATAAGTGATTGAGTTGATTGTAATTTCATTTTCAATCCTCCCATTGGATAAGTGGTCGAGTGATTGCTGTTACTTTCAGTTCTTGTAATCTTCTAATTGGCTCGTTGCATCGCCATACTGCTGTAGAAGTTTCTTTCACCCGTTGGATAAGCGGAAGGGGCTGGCCTGCCGCCCAGTATTGTATTTGAATTATCATTTCCAATAGGTTATTGAGCTAACGATCCCCTTAACACCATATGCTCTCACCCTCCCACATTGGGCCCTCGGTGATCGGAAAGTGAAAGGGTTACTTTCAACAGTGTTTGATTTCATTATCTAACCCTAACGGGTGTTGGTGTTGTTTGTAACTGGGAAAAAATCCAAAAAAAGCTAAGGGGTATATTTCAGCCATAGCCTCTGCCTGTGACACCGTGCCCACCCAAACCAACATCAGGTATATGAATATCTATGACTGCCTCTGGTTCTGTTGTCTCTGCTCGTGCTCTTTGCTCCTTTGCCATGGCTACAACCTCAACCTCTCTATCTGCCTAGTCGACCCAATCAATGTTGTCGTCACTAAAGACAGGTTTTGTAGCCTCAGTGGTCCACTCGGCTTCAGGATCAACCTCCTCTAGAATGATAGGGGGAGATGTCATTCTGTGCACTTCGTTTCTGTTTGAGGGGGAGGTTGTAGTGAACAAAGACAAGATCGTTCAACTTCTCCACAGATAATCTATTGCGCGTCTTGTAGTGTATGTACTCAAATATACTCCAATTGTGCTCACACCCAAATGCGCTGCGTGGTTGGCTCAAAATGCGAATGGCCAACTTCTAAATATTTGGTGTTTTTGGGCCAAAAAAGTTCCACCAATTATCTAAAATGAGAAAAATAAAAAAAAATATTCTCACTCTCGACTCATTTATCAATATATAATAAAATTAAAATTATGCCTTAGAATGTATTTTTACCTGGCATCATAGTTGTCCTACTTTCTTTGCAAATAGGACGAGAGAAGTTCTCCCCTTGAGCACTAGAAAACAACTATATCTCTCGCATAATTTCGGTAATACAACCAGCAAGTGCCATCCGCTCTATGACTGAGTACAACCCACTAAGAACCTCCTCATTCGCCTTGAAAGTAGGGTGGAAATGGAATGCCAGATTAAGATAATATGCTACTGCATGGATGGGCCTGTGAAGCTGGTTTGCCATCTCTTATCAATGATATCCCAAATTGGACGATACCTACTCTCATCTCCTCCATACACGGATCTGATGGCCTCCTTGGCCCTATCCATGCCCTCATATATGTAGTCCATTGAGGGCTTTTCCCCATCCGTAACTCGTAGGAGAACCATCAAGGGCTTAACAAACTGCAAAATTGCAAATATTGTGTAATTTATAAAAATGAGCAAATAAGAGAAAATGATGAATAAATTATTTAACAGAAACTTAAATTGTAGAATTTATAAAAAATTTACCTTCATAATCTCAGCACAAGGGGTCCAAAAGCCTCCCTCATCAAAAATGCAATCTGACATATCTATCCTTGTAGCGGTAGCAACATAGGATGAAGAAGCCCCACTCCTCACTAACAATCATACGTCTCAAAGCCGCCTTACACCGAAGCATGAACTGTAATGTAATGAAGTTAGTGGCAAATCTGGTGATTCCAAGACGAGCTAACTCCCTCTGCTCCGTGTATTGCCTCACAAGAGCTAACACCCATGAGTGATTATATACAAATTTGCAAACATTTTTTGCCCTTTCTACACATCTCTTAATCCATGGGAGTTTCCCAATATCCTCCAACATGAGGTCAATGCAATGGGCGGCACATGGAGACCAAAATATAGATGGGTGCCTCTCCATCAAAAGTCTACCTACAACAACATAATTTGCTGCATTATTGGTAACTAACTGCACCACGTTCTCCTCACCCACGTCATGTATCACCTCCTCTATTGCTTCACATAGGAATGTGGCATTTTTGCAGTGTGCGGAGGCATCAATGGACTTGATGAAAACAATGCCCCCTGAAATTAAAAATAAAGCAAGATCAACGATCATTCAATAAATCATTAAATAAAAATTAAAAAAAAATTAATGACTAAATGAAATTAAAATTAATCAATCACCTGCGGAAGAAACAAGAAAATTAAGGAGAGTTCTATTTCTCCTATCTGTCCAACCATCAGTCATGATGGTGCAACTTGTCCTACTCCATATCTGGCGTTGATCCTGTAATTCACCCTTCACATCATGCACGTACTATATTTGACAAAATTGGTCCCCTTAAATCAGATTCAGACGGGGCTTTGAACCCCACCCTGCATATGGTAATGACATCAACCATTTCCTGCCAATAAGGAGACCTGTCACAAATAAATTAAATGAGATAAGTATGTACTATGTACAACAAAAAATCAAACAAATATTCAAACTATAAATATTAAAACAATCAAACAAAAAATATTCACCTGGCTGCAAAGAATGGAATAGTGAAGTAGTACCAAAACCTACCGACTACCAATCTAGTAGCATCATGGACCTCCTTGTTCCAATCCATGCTCTCAAGCGACGGTTGGGAGCCAGGAGTAGTGCGAGGCTCAAAGTAGGAATCCAACCTAGATTTATGAATTCTAGGACCAATGCTAACACTCCCACTACCATTGGTAGTGCCAGGACCATGAGCATAGCAGAAGCAAAAGCACTAGCATTGGGACGATATGGAGGCATGGAAGAAAGCCCTCCAACACAACCAATGCCCACCAAATCCTCCTTTTGCTTCTTCACCATTTCCTTCTTTTTTTCAAGTGCTTCAAGTTGCACATAGCACTCACGTGTAGCTTCAACAGTTGCTAATGTGCATGGTTTGGCATCATGGCCACGTATGCCGACAAGATGGTATTTTAATCTATATATTCTTCCATGGAATATTGTTTTACAAAATTTACACTTTGTCTGTCCTTTTTTTTGCTCGGGAAAATCTTAATGATATTTCCCAGCGGGGTCCTTTCTCACTGGGAGTTTAGAAGCAAACATTGTATGATTGTAATGTGAAAATTGAGGCAAATAAAAAAGTCAAGGTTGCTGCAATTATACATTATTACAAAGATAAAAAAATTAATATTTGAGAATTTGTGCATTGTCATAAATTAATATAAAAAAAATTGTACATTCTTTTCAAAAAACTAATGTAGGTACTAAGGTAGGGTTTGCAAATTTTTTAAAAAAGAAATTTAGGGTTTGATCAAAATTTCAAACCCTACCTTTTTTTTAAAGAAATTTACAAACCCTATCTCTTACCTACATTAGATTTTGAAAGAAAATGTAAAGCTTTCAAATGAAATGATTAGAAAATTAATCAAACAAATTGCAATGAAATTTTTGCTTACAAGAAACAAAAAAAAACTCAAAAAATCAATCTTACCTCTTACAACAAGCGTGAAATGAGATGCAAACTCTTCCTCTCCAACTCTTGATGCACCAAATGAAAGTATAATGCAGCCCCAATGTGATTTATGGACGAAATCTTGAGCTTCCTCCTTGCTGTTTTTCCTTCAATGAACCCTTGTTTCTCCTCACAACTCACCTTTTGCCTCCTATTTTGCCAAATGAATGAAATGAAGCTCACTTTTAGGCTAAAAGTATAATATAAACAAAAAAAAATCAATTGAAAACATATTGTAAGTTTTTATTTTTAAACTTAAAATGTCATTTCCGCCGACCGAGTCTGGGAGTCGGGACTCGCCAATCTCGGCGAGTTTGGGCGAGTCTGGACCTTAGACTCGGCCGAGTCCGAGTCCGAGCCCCCTGGACTCGCTGAGTCCAGGCGATTTTGGGCGATTTTTCGTTTCTCTGGTTTGTAGGCACCAACCCATTGGAAGCACTAACTCCCAAATCTGAATTTTGTGAGCACCAACCCACTGGAAGCACCAACTCCCACTTCATAATTCGTGAGCACCAACCCACTTCACATAAATCTAAATTTCGACCTTGACAATGTTGCTATATCAATGGATGATGGATAATTTGCAAACCCTTCAAATCTGCATATACATCTTCATATAAATCTGTCTTGGATGCACTTATTCTTTTCTCAAATCTGCACTTTCAATTATATCTTCTTCATAAATCTGAAAACAATCTTCTCATGTATTTGTTCTCTTTGAATTTGGTGTATATTTATATATCTGCTTTTTAACTTACATATCACACTTTTCTTATTCACATATTTTCTTGTATTTTCTTTTTATCACATACACCATATTCACTATATTATTTACATAACATTCTTTATTACATACCACATTCTTTATACCCACAACTTCAACACTTACACACACTCTTTTTTCATCTTATCAATGTCTCTATTTATTTCTTCATATATTATAGAAGAGATGTATCCCTTATGAAAGTAGACATCTTTAGAAACTAAAGAAATCGCACCTTTTGTTAATAGCTCTTTTCATTAATTAAATCACACCTCTTGGTTATACTTTGATCGGTTACTTAACAAATCATAATCTTGTTTTCTTAATGATTTTGCAACCCTTGGTCATTAGTTTCAATTGCACCAATATTTACGTCCTCAGCAAGCAATGATATGCTTTGTCATGTATCGCTGCCAACTCAGGCCAGCTGCTTTGTCCTTTGTCTTTATCGACCAGCATCTAATCACTACTTCTATAAATCGTTGCCTTATGTTAATCGCACCTTTCTCAACACATTTAGATCGAAGGTTTTTGACTTCGATTATATTCTGATTGACTTTGAAGGAGACTATTGTTTTTATCAGGGCTATCCTTTGTCATTTAATCTCTGCACTTTTACACAAATCGCAGTTTAAACACTTAGTCCGTTTACTTTTAGAGTGTTAAGTAATAATGCTTGTGTATTAGTTCACCAGTCTCTTTTTTGAAGACAAACTTATCAATATCCACTGCCTTTGTGCTTCGTTCTTCATTCTGTCCTCGTTTATGTGCATGGTCGCTGCATCTTTATTTAACATTCACATCGTTGCTTTATTCTTTAAATCTAACCTATCACCATCAAGGTGTAATCGCTGCTCATTATTAGGCAAATCTTTTATATCACTGCCTGCTTCTTACTTCCGAATTCTGCAGAATGTTATCGCTGCCTTTTCACATAAATCGCTGCCCTTTGGTTTTCAAGACCTGTAGTGTCGAAGTGATTGCATCTGCTAGTAAGCGAGCTCCCAAGGATGTTTCTTTGGTTTTAACTACAACACAAACTTGCTTTATTAATCCACTGTTTTGGTCTCTGTCCATAATATAGTCGATATTCTTTAGTTCCTTGGAGTTGTCTTTTCAAAGGATTGTAGCGCTGTTTTTATCTTGTACCATCTCGACCAACACAAGTAATGGTAAATGTTCTTTGTAGTCTGTCCACGTTCATGCTAAGTATCTGAATTTTGATATAGTTGTTATGTCATTCTTTAATTTCTTATTGTATTGTGGCTATCCTGAATGCTGATACTAATCATTGTTCTACAACATATTCTCACCTTCATTTCCATCCAAAGTACAATGTGATCAATTATGGTATGTCTCTTCTTCATTTTTCTGTGCAAGTGTAATTGCTGACTTTTCTTATGTATATTCATGTCGCTGTCATCTGGTGATTGTTATTTGTAAAGACAAATTCCCATCTTTGCTAATCACTTGTTTGTATTATTCAATAATTTCCACCTTATTGAATAAGAATCGATTTGCATTATGAATCAGACTTCATTGCTGTTGCTTCAAATCACTGTATTATTGGACTTTATTTGTTGTTGTTGTCTCAATACTCTGCAAACAACAAAATCGCTGCTTAGAGAATTTGTTCTGCTTTAAGGAAGTCGGTATCATGAAGTCAATTGTTGCTTATTTCAAGATTGCATCACTTTAACATATTCATTATTGCCTTTGATCAAATATTTCAATACTAATATTTATGGATCTGCATTTATGCCACTATCAATTTATTACTGTAGTAGTATTGTGTCATCACAAATCTCTTTGTTATCAATCTTACTTTAACATATCAAATAGCATTGTCTCTTTTTGACATCAATGACAATATTTCCATCAATAGGTACAAAGGATTGTGCACCCCCTAAAGGTCATGAAGACTTCACAAGTCCAGCTCCAAACTTATGGGAATATCCTCTAAAGGCTTGGATACTATCATACAATCAATAAATCTTCAATAAGATTAGCACTTCTGCCTAGAAGTTCTCATGCTGTCTTTATAGGCACAAGACAACATGTGGTATGGCCTCACTAACAATTGTTGTCGGGTTAATTAGTAGTTGTTAGTTGTTGTTGAGGGGTCGGCGGTTAGTCGACGGTTGCCAACGGTTTGCACTTGCAGCCGGTCGACACCCTTATATATGTTTATGTACTTATCTTCGGGTGATGTTATCTTAGACGGAAAATGCTGTTTTGGAGATACATTGTAACTCTGTGATCAATGAATATATTTGTGAGTTCTCTATACATTGTGCATATGTGTACTGTTATGTTTTGCTTGCATTCTGTTATGTTTTGAACATGTACCCTATGGGGCAAACATTTGGCGCCGTTGCCTGAACGAATCTGGAGAATGAATTAACTGAGGGGACGGTAGATGTATGACATGGCAAGAACCCTATAATGGGCCAACTAGCAAGCGAACAAAGCACAAGTGACGAAGAAGTATTCGAAGGGGAAAGAGCACCGACAGAGGACTGTGCAAATATACTGAAGGCATTGGGACTTACGTTCGTAAGGAGGTGGAATGCGTAGAAGTTCCCGAGAGTGTGATTTGGGATGCACTCGGGGTAAGTCCAGCAGTGGATAGTCCGTCTTATGTGCCACTTACCAAGGCTTTTAGCACAACACTTTATTGCTCTCCACAACTTGCGAGAAGAGGAAAACCGGGAGGATCGCCGCCAACAGATCTTACAACGATTCGAGGAGAGGACCCGACGGGAAGAGGAGCGTTACGAGAGCCGTCGACGGCAACAAATACTCAATCCATATGAAGGAGGTAATTGATGCCATTGACTTTGAACAAAGATAGGAAGCGTGTGCCGAAGGGACAAGAGGACGAGCATGAAGCTATCCAAAGAACATTAAGGTTGGAAGAGCAAGCCGAGTGGAGATGGTGGCTACAGAGAATTGTAGAAGAATTAACTGAAGGGGACAACAGGAACACATAAGGGTTACTCGAAGGAAACTAGGAGAGTGTTGAAGGATACGAAGTGGACCAGAATGCCGAAGGGGATACCAGTGGGAGATTGGCTGAAGTTGACCAAGCATCTGAGTTGATCGAAAACACCCGACGCTGTTTGGGACACCTGATCCTCACATTACAAGAAATTAGGGATGGTGGAGGAGTGGAACCAGATACACCGTACTGAAGGGAGTCAAGGGGATCAAAGACTAGAAGGACACAGAGTGAGGAGCACACCGAAGACAGACGCGTAGAAGATACGAGAGCGATTGAGATTGTCAGGAGGACACCAGGGCACTGTTGTCAAAACAATCTGTTCAAGTCCAGTGCACCGAACTTGGGAACAATTCCAACTAGACCAAGTACACAGAGTGGGTCATAGGGAACCACCACAATGTTGAAGAATTAGAAGCTGCTGAAGTTCACGGGGGATGGAACGTAGGACCCCATACGACATTGCAAGACGTGTGAAACAAGTTGGTCAGCCAATGGGCAGACCAACTAGGATGAGTGGGTGGTACAATTTCTCGCAACAGTATGGGGAGTGGCAATAGACTGGTTCTCGGAAGTAAATAAAACCATGGTCGGCACATGGTCTGACTTGAAGAAAGTATTCCAAGCAGAGTTCAAACTACTTCGTGATGATATCGAAATTGTAGCGGAGATCTATAGTATGAAGCAAAGCAAGCATGAGAGTGTGAGAACATACAATCAACGACTCAAGGAACTGCTCGAGAAAATGGAGAATCAACCGATGGATGGATTGAAAAGACGTTGGTTTGTGGAGGGATTGAAATCTTCCTTGAGAAAGAAAATGAAAGTTGTTCCCCCAACGTCATATGAGGATGCTTACAACAAAGCTATGGATATAGAAAGTGAAGACAAGACGTCATGGAAAAAGAAGAACTGATCGGATGATGATGATTCTTTAGAAGGGAGCAGTAGCGATGAGGAAGCAAGCAAGAAGGTCATGAAGGGAAGTAGCAACAAGAGTAAAGGGGAATTATGGTGCGCAGACTGCAAGGAAGGTGGTCACACTAAAGGCACATGTCCTAAAAAGGCATTCTGTGACATTTGTCAAGTATTGGGACACTCCACCAAGGAGCGCCTATACAATATGAAGACCAAAAGTGCACAAGTGCTCCTTGCGTAGGAGCAACCATCAACAGCTGCAACAACGGCCAACCCACAGTAGCCGGCCAATACAACTGCATCATTCGGTGGCTACCGAAACAACTGAAGAGGTGGAAAAAACAATAATAACAACCATTGGGTACAGTACGATGCCAAAGGCCGACCAATGATTGAATGTCGAGCCTGCAGCAAATGGGGACACTTTGCCAGAGATTGCCCAAAGGGGGAAAATCCAGAGCACCTGTGCAGATGCGACGACGAGGACGCGATCTGCCCAAACTCATGAGTAAACCTATTGACTATCAACAAGACGAACGAGGAAGGGATGTTGGCAATCACAAGAGCACAAGCGAAGAAAGCTACGTACCCAGATCCCCATACGGAATTGGAGAGAGTACGAGAAGCTAAGGCCGACATTGAAAGGGAAATGACGGAGGAGCGAAGGGAAACAAATGACACTACCTGTACTTTGCTATGTGTGGAGTCTGAGCAGAATGTCCTGAGACAAGTGTTGCAGACAGAAGTACCAATAAAGATTAAAGACCTTCTGGTGACTATGCCACAATTGAAGGCAGCTATCACGAGCGCCACAAATGTGCCTATTCGTACGACGA
Source organism: Cryptomeria japonica (assembly GCF_030272615.1). Lineage (NCBI taxonomy): Eukaryota > Viridiplantae > Streptophyta > Pinopsida > Cupressales > Cupressaceae > Cryptomeria > Cryptomeria japonica. The sequence goes on along the minus strand of NC_081409.1, from coordinate 531,413,311 downwards.
CACTCCACACGAAGATCCTAGTCAGCTCTTCAGTGGACCCAATGTTACTAGCGGTGAACAGTGGAAGACACCACACAATAGTGGAAATGGGTATAATGGGCCAATCCTCACCGACACCATTGTAGATGGAGGATTGGGGGTGAACGTGCTACTAGAGGAGACGTGGAAGAAATTGGGGAAGTCGACGTTGTGACCATCGACATTCAATTTGGTGGGGGCCGACCAGCACGACATCAAGCCGATCGGAACCTTAATGGCACAACGGGTAACTATTGGTACCCAACCCTTCATTTTGGATTTTGTAGTAATCTCCCTAAAGAAGAAAGGCTATGATGCAATCCTCGGGAGAGGATGGCTCATCACTGTGAAAGTAAACCATAATTGGAAGCGAAATATGCTATCCATGGAGAGTGGAGGGCGGAAATTTGTTACTTGAGTATGCAAGTGGTGAGCGAGGAGTTGGCATCCTCCTTGGGATCAGAGTCAGAGGGAGAGCCTCCTGGAATAGATGAAGGCAGATGGCAGATGGATCTGAACGATGAGGGCACCCTGGAGTTGGAAGGCTGCTTGGAAGATGAGGTGGGCTCGATGAACATGCTCTTCCAGTGGCAGATGGAGGATTACGAGCTCTTCCATCCTGAATGTAACATGTTGCAGGTAGAAGAAGAATCAGGGGAGAAAGATATGTTTCCGGCTGAATATGGGGAGTATAAGGAAGGGGTGGCTCGAGTTAATGAGACTCCGACACACCAATTTGACAAGGACAAACCCATACGGTACAAAGACCCTAAACTTAAGGAGACAAACCTAGGGACGAAGCAAGTCCGAAGAATATTTTAGTCGGTGACGACTGGAATCTTGTGTTGAAGGTAGCAACCTTCAAGATTTTTATGGAGTATAAGGATGTATTTGCTTGGACCTATAAGGACTTGAAGGGGGTTCCCTCAGAACTATGCGTCCCTCGGATTCCACTTGTACCAGGAGCCCAATTGGTGCAAAAGAGATTGTACCATATGAACAAGAATTATGTGGCGAGAGTGAATGATGAGATAGAATCGATGCTAGAAGCAGGCATCATATTTCAGGTGTAGACAAGTGAGTGGGTTTCACCTATTGTGATATCATTAAAAAAGGAGGCGAACCAAATTCGCATTTGTGTGGATTTTCGGTGTCTGAATGTCATCACCATCAAGGACCCATTCTCGATACCCTTCACAGATAGTATCCTCGAGGAAGTGGCCGGACATGAAATGTACTCCTTTATGGACGTTTTTTCTGGTACAACAAAATTTCTATTGCGGAGGAAGATAAGTTGAAGACCACATTTGTGGTCGAGGATGGCGTATATGCTTACAACCGAATACTGTTCGGGTTGTGCAAAGCTCTCGCCACCTTCCAAAGGATAATCCTGCATATCTTTGACAAAATGCTCGTGGGGAACTTCAAGGCATTTTTAGACGATTGGTCCATCTATAGTAGACAAGACACCCACTTGGTGGCCTTGAGGGAGTGCATGGAACGATGTCGGAAAGCTCGGCTAGCATTGAATCCAAGGAAATGCTGGTTTATGTTGCCTCAGGGGAAACTGCTCGACCATATTGTGTGCAAGGCCGGATTGAAAATAGATCCAGACAAGGTGAGAGTAATCATTGAGATGGAACCCCCAACGGATGTAACAGGAGTCAAGTCCTTTCTGGGACACATAGGATATTATCGGAAGCTCATCAAGAACTTCGCCTAGATTTCTTACCCTCTCGACAAGTTGACATGGAAGGGAGAGCTATACGTATGGGAGACGACACAAGGAGAAGCCTTCGAGGAACTTAAGACAAGGCCGGTGGCCGCACCTATCTTGGCCTACCCAAATTGGGATAGAGAATTCCACGTACACGTGGATGCCTCTAATTATGCTATCGGTGCCAGAGTAATCATTGAGATGGAACCCCCGACGGATGTAATAGGAGTCAAGTCCTTTCTAAGACACACAGGATATTATCAGAAGCTCATCAAGAACTTCGTCTAGATTTCTTACCCTCTCGACCAGCTGACATGGAAGGGAGAGCTATACGTATGGGAGACGACACAAGGAGAAGCCTTTGAGGAACTTAAGACAAGGCTGGTGGCCGCACCTATCTTGGCCTACCCAAATTGGAATAGAGAATTCCACGTACATGTGGATGCCTCTAATTATGCTATCGGTGCCACACTGGCATAGGTGGGAGGACATGGGTTAGATCACCCCATCTACTTTGCTAGTCGATTGTTATCAAAAGCATAAAATAATTATAGCACCACAGAGAGGGAAGCTCTCGGGATGGTCTACGTGGTGCAAAAATTCCAGCACTATCTACTGGCAACTCCATTTATGTTCTATGTTGACCACTAGGCGTTAATGTACCTGATGAATAAATCCATCATTCAAGGGAGGGTCAGTAGGTGGCTACTCTTCCAGGAGTTTACCTTTACAATTATTGTACGCCCGAGAAAAAGCTATGTAATTGCAGATCAGTTATCACGGATCAAGTCCGAAGAGCCGTTGGAAGGAGTGAATGATGACTTTCCCGATGCTCATTTCTTTCAGATAGCTGGTCATGGTACGTGTTGTAACCTTTTTTACACATCGCCCCATTGCAAACGGGAACCCTCTCTTTTCTTGCTTTCTAGGGTTCTTGTTAGTGTCCCGTGGCCTTCCGCTTCAGTTTTGCCAAGCCTTGCCCAGTTTTGAGCAGTTCAGGTCCTAAGGATTGAAAGTTAGTTTATGCAAACCGTGTGATTCCAGACTCTAAATACCACCAAAGTGCTTAGAAAGGCCAAAGGATGAAGATCACAATTGATTTGGACGAATTTGGACAACTTTCTATATTTAGAAAGTTTTCTTTTTTTTCTTTTTCCTATTTTTTAGGAAGTTTCGTTTTTGGCATTTTTAGCCCGATCCCCGATATGGCTATTTTTAGAAAGTTTTTCCTATTTTTTAGGGATGTCTTCTTTTTGCTTTTTCAGAATGGGAATCTAGGGTTTGCACTGATACCATTGACCTGCTTCAATCAGGATCCAAAATTTCCAAGTTTTGACCTAAAAAAGCTAGTTCCCTACATTTTAGGGGCCATAATGCTTCAGAATAGTTACTTGAGTATGGGTTTCAAATTTCAAGTTAATCTGGTTAAATTTGGTTAAATTTTGAAATTTTCCAAATTTTTTCTAAGTCTAGCTAATGGATGATGTTGAGTGTTATGGCAGGTGTTCAAAAGTCGGCCATGTTGAAAGATGATCAAGATGGTAGCAATGTTGGAGGTGCATCAAAGTCCGCCCAAGATGCTAGCAATGGAGAGGTTCGCTTTGAAGAAGAAGACCATCAAAGTCCGCCACGTGTTAAAGAGGCTAAGAAGAGGGAGCTTAAAACTCCGCCCTCCTTGGTGTCCTTCCTAAACTCCGCCCAAGGAAGTGGATGCAACGTTGAAGACCTTCAAAAAGTCCGCCATGTGGGAGCCTTCCTAAACTCCGCCATGCCTTGTGAAGTGGAAAGGTCTGCCATGTTGAACACTTAAAACTCCGCCATGCATGTTGAAGGAGATACCTTAAAACTCCGCCCTATGCTTTAGGTAGGGTCACCTCCAAAGTCCGGCATGTAGAGAGATGTTTAAAGTCCACCATAGGAGATGCATCTAAACTCCGCCATGTAGAGAGATGTTTGAAGTCCGCCATAGGAGATGAATCTAAACTCCGCCATGCCTTGGTGTCCTCCAAAGTCCGCCTTGGGAGTGGTTTCAAAACTCCGCCCTATGTTGAGAGAGGCCTAAAGTCCGCCTTGATGTCTCATGAAAGTCTGCCTTGAAGAGGGATGGAGGAGGCCTTCTAAAGTCCGCCCTCCATGTTGAAGGAGATGCCTTAAAACTCCGCCCTTGGTAACCATGTCTAAAAGTCCGCCCTATGGTGGAGATGTCATAGAAGTCCGCCATGGTGAAGGGAGTCAAAAGTCCGCCCTAGGGGAACACTCTAAACTCCGCCATGCCTTGAAAGTCTGCCCTGGTAGCCATAGCTCCGCCCATGTTGAGTATAGGAGGTGTTCAAAAGGTCTGCCTTAAGCCTTGAGGAGGTAGACCAAAAGTCCGCCCAAGTGTGATGTCAAAGGAGATGGTGGAGTCATAAAAGTCCGCCCAAGCATGAGATTAAAGACAAGTAAACATGTTAGAGAGCCTCCAAAAGTCCGCCCAAACATGAAAGTCAAGCAAAGTCAATAAAATTTTGAGTGATGTCATCAAATCTTCCAAGAAAATCGAACTCCTTATCAAATTAGAAAGTTGGAAAAAGAGATTTTCAAAGATCATTGAGCTGAGAAATTAAAATGGAAACTCAAAATTAAAATGGGAAAGAAGATATTTTGCAAAATCAAAAGGATTTTCGAACTGACTTCTAAATTAGAAACTTTGGAAGATATTCTTTTATGAGCCTAGTTCGAATTAATCAACTGAAAACAAATTAGAAACTTGCATAATTGAAGGATTTTCGAACTAAAGGAGATGACAACACTTTCCCAAAATACGAGTTGGATTTAGAAATATGAGTTGGAGGATTTTGCGTGTTTCTAATTGGGAATTCAACTTTATTTACAAATACTTCATTTGTAACTTCATTTTTACACACCAAGAAGTTCGAAGTTCTTGAGGAGAGCATAGTAAAGTGTTGGCAGATTGGAATTCATCTGTAGAAGATTTCGATATTGCTTGTAGTTGGGCGAACTTCGTGATGAAGGATTCACAGATTTTTGAGTGAAGCCAGTTGGTATAAGAAAGAATAGCTAATCCTTTCTGAGTATTCTAAAGAATTTTCCAGCCTTACTTCAATCTATTCGAAGGTGAAGTTGAATTTACGATGCAGATTTCTGTATTTTCTGAGATTTTTTTTCAGAGTTATGAAAAATGATTTTTAGTGAATTTATTCGAATTTCTAGTGAGGAAAAATCATTTTTTTTGACCAAGTATAGGAGAGTTTTGAGTTATAGAACGTAGTATGGTATTGTGATCACAACCATCCTTGAAATTGAAGAAGTTTATAGATGAAAATTCAGTTTTTATGGCTAAGTATGAGAAAAAAAAATGAAATCTTCAAACACTTAGCCATTCGCAGCCCCCTTTATTTTCTTCAATGTACAAATCAATTCCTAACTTAGGTTTCATTGTCTGATTGTAGATTCTAGGCACTATGAAATTTCAAGTGGATAAAGACGCTCCTCCTGAAACAAGGATGACGTCGAAGTGGAAAAATGTTAGCGACACCAACCTCGGACACATCAATCTGAGGGAATTTAAGAAGTGGATGTTTGGTTTGGACAACCTTGTGCCTACCACAACCGCACGTAAGATGATGAAGAGTGGCATCGTGCATGCTGCTGGTTTTCTCCCCGCCATGCAATGCACTGAATTAGTAGTTGAATGTGCTAGGCATTACAACCCCACCAGCAAAGACATTGTTGCACCTGATGGAAGAGTGCTGGCGAACATCAGTGATGAGGCTTTTGGTTGAAAATTTTGTACACTTGGGGAAATATACAAAATTGTGGTTTCAACCATAGCACACGAGTAAAAACTCTCCTAATTAAGGGAAGGCTCCCCCTATCTAACTACAACTCTGAAAACAAAATAGGATGGGACAACAGTCTTCCTTCTCTCCCCCTATCTAACTACAACTGTGAAAAAAATAGGATGGGACAGCAGTCTTCCTTCTTTCGAAAGAAGGAAGACTGCTGTCCCATCCTATTTTGTTTTCACAACTGTAGTTAGATAGGGGGAGCCTTCCCTTAATTAGGAGAGTTTTTACTCGTGTGCTGTGGTTGAAACCACAATTTTGTATATTTCCCCAAGTGTACAAAATTTTCAACCAACAGTTTTTTGGCGACTCTGCTGGGGATACGGACGCATTCGGAAGCCTCACACTTTTGTTTGAAGATTAGTGTCTTGCTGGTAAGAAAAAAAAAAAAGGAGAAATAACTTTTCTTGGGTTTCCTGCTGATCGAACGAGATTTGAAGTACTTTGTTATTTCTGTCTTAAAGATCTCTGATATAAATTTGTTTGGCCCATCCGAGACACCAACATTTTCTTGGGTCTCTGCTGGGGACACGAACGCATTTGGAAGCCTCACGCTTTCGTTTGAAGATTAGTGTCTTGTTGTTTTCAGAATAATTTTTCTTGGGTTTCTGCTAGGATACGATACGCATTCAAAAGCCTCACGCTTTTGTTTGAAGTATACTAGTATGCTATTCATTGTAATTCTTGTTCTTGCAGTTTCTCAAGCTTTCACCAAGGATATGCTAAATGGCTTCTCAAGGTCCTTGGGGGAATGCTTTTGGTCCATTGAATTTGACTCCGCCTTTGCATGCTCTTCCTGATGGTTCGAGGAAGAACTTTCCCAAGTTCTTTGGAGATGGACAACAACACCCTGATGAACACATTGCTGCTTTCTATATTGCATGTGGTGTTCATGGTTCGAGGAAGAACTTTCCCAAGTTCTTTGAAGATGTATTTGTAAGGCTATTTGTGGAGACTCTTCAAGGTATAGCAGCTGATTGGTTTTATAACCTTTCTGCTGGTTCGATTATATCTTGGGCCACACTTAAAGTCAAGTTTGAAGAGAGGTTCAAGCCTGTAGAAGATGTGCATGCATTATTAGCTTAGTTGGCTCAAATGAAAAAAGAGTCACATGAACCCATGCGGGATTTTGTGGCTAAAATCAATAAGTTGTGTAACAAAATTCCAGTTGTTGCTCAACCCACCGCTACAAATTTGAAGTGCTTCTTCATCAATGCTCAAGTGCCAGAAATATGTTTCTTGTTCAGAAGGGAAGTCCCTAGAGACCTTGCAGCAGTGCAAGCCTTGGCAATTGATATTGAAGATGATCTTATCCTTGCTGGTAAGATGAAGATAGAATCAAATGGGTCCAAATAAATCTCTTCATTGAGATCATGGGCTACCAAGAGAACATATCCCATGGTGCAGAAGTTGGCTAATGAGCTGATTGCCCTCAAAAGGCAAATAGCTCAAGGTGTATTCTCTTCCCCTTGTAAAGACATTCCAAGGAGGCCATACCCAAATATTGCTCCTAGTTATGTAGCTGAAAATCAAGACACGCTTCCTTCAACACCAGAAGGGCTTGCTCTTGAGGCACCACCAACAAATGTAGTAGTGGAGGATTTTGAATTTGAACAAAGTGATCTTGCTGGTCTCTTCCAAGAAGATGAGGAAGCAAACATAGTTGGCGACTCTCAAATCTGGTTTATGCAGTTCCAGAAAGCTGATGAACAAAAAGAATGGACCATGCCGGATACCATGGACAATGCACAACAAAAGGTTGAAGGCCACTCTTCCAAGGTGCTGATAAAGGAAGACAATCATGTCATGGTATGTGAAAAGATGATTTATGAACATAAAGACAATTCTATTTTGAATTTTGGAAAGTTTGATGAGAGTTGTTATGAAGCAAATTTCAGCTCTCCTATTCAAAAGAGCAAAGAAGATATTGAAGAGGATACATTTTGGGATGAGATGGAATTGTTTTGTTCAAGCTTTGATGTCAAACCGATATCCCATAAGTTAAAAGATCATGAGCAGCTTGAGAAAGATGAAAATCAAGAGTCTATTTTCCAAGATGAAGGTTTTGATATTTGTTCAAGTCCTCAAGAAAGTTCTATAGAAGAGTCTTGTTCAAGTCTTGTTGATGATTCTCTCAAATCTGAAGTTTGTGAACAGCATGATGAAGCAAGCTATGCAGCCATGTTTTCACTTGGCTCACATGAAGAAACTCATTCTTTTCAGCATAAGGTTATGGTTGAAAAAGCATCTGATAAAGGTGTAATCAGCAAGAAGAATTCTGTTTTTGTCTCATCAAGAGGATGTCCAATCAGAGATCTTGCTTGTTTGGAAGCCAATGGGAGGACAAAGGTTTCACTTGTTCCTGAGCCGGTAGATACACTTGAGGAAGAGGCCAAACATGCATTTTCAGCTAAGCAAGAGCAACCTGGTTACAAAAATCTACTTTGGAGCAGGAGTACATATGATTCATTTTAAGAGGAAGGTGAATTTGTTCATCTTTTCCAAGGAGTGTTGCATCAAGTTCTGGTACAATTGTTTGTTCTTCAATTGGTTGTGGTTGCTCATGATCATGCAAGGTACCAAAAGTTGTTGAAGAAAGGTAACTATTTTGTTGAGCTAGTGAATGGTTTCATTTGAAAAGTTTTCTTTGTGGCTAGTTTAGGATAGGTAGGTTTCCATATTCAATAAGTGTAGTTGCACAAGTTAGCATCTTAGTTGCTTTGCCTCAGTCATATCATTCGTCTTGTCATCCGTGTCTTTGTTGCTTGACTCTGTAACCCAATGGATACTAAGGCACTTAGAGTTTTGGATTCTACTCCCTTCAATCGCCCCAACAATCAAAGGAATTTCCCCAGTCAGAGCCAGTTGTTGTCTTCATTTTTGTTTTCAAAAATGAAGGACCATTACATAAAAAATTTGTGAAAAAATGAAAAATTTTACTCTATGGCATGCTTCCCGAGGCAGAATTTCGACTAATCCTTGGACTGGCTTAATCCTTAGTCCATCCTCGAACTACGTTTCGAATTTCGTCAAATTTTGGGTTCGTTTGCTATGTCTTTCCTTCAATTTCGGGTTTTAAAATCTCGACTGCAGGTGGAGAATTTTCTTCAAACTGCAAGTTTTAATGATATTCATTGTTTTGGTCTTTGTAGGGGAATTTTTGGCTTATTACATGTGCACTTTTATTTAAAAGATGTTACTTGTAATTTGTTTTAAATTTCTCTTTTGTTGTTTTTATTATTTTTATTGTTTTTGGTCTTGTTTAGTTAAAATAGGGATTTTTTAGCTAAATTACAAGTAAACTTGTAGTTCTCTCCAAAAACCCCTACTTTAATGGTTTTTACATGTAATAGGAATTTTAAACCCCTATTACATATGTGCAAGTAAGTTATAACTTGTTGTAGGGGTTTTATTTCCCTTTTACAAGTGCATAAAACTTGCATCTCTCCAAAAATCCCGATTTTGCCTTGTAAGTGAAAAAGTGACAATTTAAAACTTGCACTTTGGTCTAAAAAACCCGATTTTGCTCATAAAGTGCATTTTTGACATTTTAAACTTGCTATTTGGCCAAAAAATCCCGATTTTGCCTAACATGTTGAAAAAGTGAAATTTTAAACTTGTTATATCCTCCAAAAAACTCGATTTTCATTGTTTCATGCATTTTAAACTTGCTATTTGTTCCAAAAAACCCGAATTGCAAGGAAAAACGTTTTTTTTTGAGGATTTTAGGCAAATTTTTGTGGAGATTTTTTGGGAGATAGAAGGCGTTTTGGATTCCTCCCTATTTTTATGCATTTTCAAACACCTTTCACACCACATGGAGGTCAAGATTGCTGGTTTTTAGCTTTATAACAGCAGCCACGTTTTTTCAAAAAACCACGTTTTTTTGCCATTTGGAATGCCACGAATCAGCAATGTTATGAATCGTTTTGGCTTGGTATGCTAAGGTATTGAGGTTAGAAAGAGTCTTGGCCATTTTCCATGGCATTTCTCATGCATTTGCTGCCACATTTTTCAGTTTTGGGCATTTTTTCAAAAATGTGGCTAGGGTTTTGGAATACGGTTAATTTTTTTTTAAGAGATATTCTTCTTTATTTCAAAGATTGATCATCTTTTGGAGAGGCATTTTCAGATTGGAGCAAGGTGAGATTTATTTTCTTCTTGTTTCATTTTTCTTGTTTTCTTGTTTTTCCTTTTTAGTTGTAAATTTGTAAATGGTTGGTTTTTCCCCAAAAATCGGTTTTTGTGAGAGAGATTTTCCCCTTTGATAGCAATTTGTGAATTGCGTTGTTCTTCCCCATTTTCCCTCTTTACTTGTATTCGGGATTTTAAATCCCGATTACAAGTTGGATGAAAATCATTGTTCTTCCCTTACGGATAAAAGATTTAACCATCTTTTGTTGAAATTCCAAGTTGCAAAGATGAGAAATACCCATCCTTTCATAATCGGGTTTTTCGAACCGGATTACATGTTGAAAGTTCTTCCCATTTTCTTGAAGATGATCTTCCCAAAATCTTTTCATATTCATTTCCATCATCCGTACATACCATTTCATCCACTCATTTCACACCTTCATTCATTTTCCCCATTTAAAGTCTACCTGCGGTCAACCATCCAGAACCCGAAATTGGTCCAAAATGCACTCAAAAAACACTTGAAAATGAGTTCTAAAGGTCCAATTACAAGTGCAAACTTGTGTTTACCCATTACACATATGAAGTTGCATGTTTGTTCTCCACAATTGCAAGTTAATGCTCTTGTTTTCCCCACACATATAATGCAACTTCCAAAACCCGAAATTCACTTGTGAGCCCATTTTTGCATCAATTTCTCTCTTCCCTTGTCAGTCCGGTTTGCACACACGATCTACCAAATCAATGGATTAAGGCATGGGCCTTATTTTGCAAGAAGATTTCAAGAATGAAGGATGATACAAAGAAGAGATACGACAACAATTCATGGTTGAGAGCATAGAATGCTTTCAAGACAAAGATGGTCATGAGATGAAAAGAGGAAGGCGCCCTTTCCCTCTTGAAAATCTAGTACTACCCCAAGCAAGAAGATAAGGATGCAAGTTCCCGTTCCGGTTCAAGATGTTTTTACCAATCCAGAATACTTCAACTTCTAGCATCCTGAAGCGACATGAAGATCATCACTGACAAATGATGATGTAGTTAGAGTCGTGTCTTTAGACACATGGAATAGTTTTAGTTATGCATTTGTAATTTTGTTTTGACAAGTTACATGTAAAATTATTTTTTGTAAAATGCAAGTTACACATTACTTGCACTTTTGTAATTACATGTAAGACAACTACAAGTTGTGTTCAATTAGGACTGTAGTTGGAATAAGTCTTAGTTAGTTAATAAAGTCTTAGTTATTGAATAAGTCTTGGTGGTTGAGAGAATCTCTCAAGTTAGGTAGGATCCTCCCACCTTTTTCTCAAGGCTCCTCTCCTATAAATAGAAGAGAGGGTCCATTGTAATAGATATCTTTTGGGAAAGCAAACAAAAACTCTGCCAAATTTACAGCAAGAAGTCTTTGAGCTTATGTATGTGAATTGAAGGTTTTGAAGAATAATAAAGAAGAATTACTCAAGTTTTGAATCTTTGAGCTACATTTTTGAGTTTGAATCTTTTTATTTCTTCTATGCAAAGTGTTTCTAAAGGAGCTTAGTCCAATCTGATTTGAAGTCTTTGAGCTACAAGTAGAGAAGATTAATTAAAATAGGAAAATCTCTAGAAGGAGCAGCAAGTCTTTGAGCTTGCGTCTATTCTTGAGGAAAAATTACTGATTGATAAGAAATAGCAACAAGTCTTTGAGCTTGCATTAGTTCTTGTCTTTGTGTTGAAATAATAGATTATTCCAGTCTTTGAGCTGTTATCTTTTATTCGTTGTAAAATTTAGTATAGCAAAGGGTAGATAGGACTTCCAATGGTCAAGTCTTTGAGCTTGATATTGCTGTCCCGTCCTGAAGGAAGTGACGGAAGTCTTTGCGCTTTCGAGAAACTTCATTTCCTTTCTCTCATTTCACTTGAAAGTAGTTACTGCTGTTCATATTCAATCGCTATCCTTTTCTATGAAGAGAAAAGGATATTGTCTTTCTTGAAGAAAGAAGGAAGACTGCTGTACCATCCTGTTTTTATTTCAGTTTTAGTTAGATAGGGGGAGCCTTCCCTTAATTAGGAAAGTTTTTACTCGTGTGCTGTGGTTGTGTTGATGTGTATTTTGTACACGACCAAACACAGAATAAAATACCCAGAGGTATCTTATCCTCTCTTGAGTAAAGTCTCCGAATGCTGAAGATATCGCAAAGAAGGATCAAACGGAAGGACTTCAAGGTTCTGCTTTGTAGGATCTCTACTCGTGGATAAGCTCTTTGTGGTATGATGTGATTTTGCTGGAATCACAAGGGGACTTACACTCGATGACTTGAACGTCTGATTTGCTGGAATCACAAGATTTCACTGGCCTAGATTTTGAAAAAAAAAGGAAAAAAGATGAGGGCAAGGGAAGGATCTAATTCTGATACTAAGAATGTAGGAGCAACGAATGATCTTTGATGAAATTCTAACTAAGTCTTGTCTTGACATCCCAGGACCATCTCCACAAGGTTAGTGCAATCTTCAGAGGAAAGCTTTATGATGTTTAGATCATCGCTACAGGCATAGACACTATCAGGCTGATGCATATCAATGAAGAAGCGACAATTGAAGTTAAGTTTAAGCTGAATGATTCCAGTTGACTACACAAGGCAAGTCTGCAATCAACAAACTGCTAGTAGTATGGATATACAAATTTCACCATCAATCAAACACATTTCTTCCATTCATCTAATAACATGAAATCAAAACTGAGAAGTATAAAGACCATGGAAATTGTTGAATCGACCCATAGATTTCACCATTTCTTCAATGAAGTTTTACAAGCCTTTTACAACATCTTGGCAACAATCTTTGCCTTCTCTTTCTATTCTACTCTAATTGCTATACTATTAACTGACTTATTCACTATTTCTAACTATTCACCTTCTAACTCCTGACTAACTATATGCCTTCTAACTCCTGACTAACTATTAGCCTTTACAAATGAGAAGCCACGGCGTATATAGTGCCCACAATACAATTATATGGCTCAGATCAATTTGAGATCAATGGCCGAGATTTTACAATGAAAACCCTAATTAGGGTTTGTTACAACAAACTCAATTCTGGCCAATGAAATAATTGCATTATTTGGACACATGTCTTCTCTGGAATATTTGACCAATGGAAAACTGGGGTAGGTACATCGAAGTTTGTGCCATCTCCCATGAGTCAGGTACATTGAATCTGGACACGCTGAGGTGGACCAATCCGACTGGAGGAGTGATGACTGGGATGCCACCTTGTCTGACACTTGTAACTTGGTAGATATTGAATTTGATGTTGCTGAGAAGCTAGCTTTAATTAACTCTTCTGAAACTGTCTGCTTCTTCAACGAACCCTTGCTTTAACTTCATTTATCTTCGATGTGCAGGATGGATGGTGTACCTTTCCTTCGAATGCTGGACTGGAAGAGGTTGTCCCTGATGATGCTGGACCAGAGAAGGCCGTCCTTGATGATGCTGGGCTGGAGAAGGTCGTCCTTGTTGATGCTGGACCGGAGAAGGCCGTCCTTGATGATGTTGGGCCGGAGAAGGTCGTCCTTGTTGATGCTGGACCAGAGAAGGTCGCCTTTTAACTGCAAGACAAACAAAAAGATGATTAAGGACACATAATAAATTCATTTCAACATAGCATTTTATACCTTAAATCATCAACAAGAAGACATCAAAATTAAGTTTGTTCAAGAGTCTTTCTAGGGACAGGCCCTATAAGAATTTTGCCCTGGACCCTCTGGAAGGGTCAGGAGCGAAATTCCAACTTTAGCTCAAAATTCACATTTATGAAGATCAAACATCTTTCCAAGGCATTCCAAATAGCTTTTCTCACCCTAGTCCAAGCTTGGTTTTTCTCAAAATTTGGAAGAAAAGATGTTTTTAAGGATTTTCGCTCTGGACCCTTTTGAAGGGTCAGGAGCGAAAATCACTTCTAGGCTCAATTCCTTCATCTTTCATGGTCTCTAGCAACTTAAAGTCACTCTTAAGGGCAACTTCCTCTTGATTTTGCCTTATCCCACACTTGACCTAGGAAAAACTTGATAGCAAAAAGAAGTTTTGAGAAAATTCGCTCTGGACCCTTTGGAAGGGTCAGGAGCGAAAATCTCATTCTTGACCCAAAATCATCATTCTTTCAACTTGAAACTTCTTTGCAAGGTAGAATCTCATCCTTCATTGCCCTAGCAACTTATAAGGAATTTCGCTCTGGGCCCTTTGGAAGGGTCAAGAGCGAATTTCCTTTTCTGGCTAAAATCCTTCATTTTCACAACTTCCAAACACTCTCAAAGGCAAGATCATGTCCATTTCCCCTTTCAACATGCTTTGGGCATCACAATTTGGTTAAATAGGGAAGGAAATGAGGTCTAGGAGGATTTTCTCTCTGGACCCTTTGGAAGGGTCAGGAGCGAAAATCATGATTTGGGCTTGATTCTTCCTTTTTCCAACTCAAAGTCACCTCAAGAGGTAACTAAACATCATCCTTCACCCAAGGGATAAGGTCTTAAGCCAAAACAAGGTCAAAAGAATAGGCTTGCAAGGAATTTCGCTCTGGACCCTTTGGAAGGGTCAGGAGCGAAATTCACCTTCTTGGCTAGAATCCTTCATTTTTTCAAAGCTTTCAAACATTTCCAACGTCCAAACATGTCTACTCTTCCCTTCAAAATGCCTTGCAAATCAAAATTTGGTCAAATAAGGCTAGAAATGAGTCTTAGGTTGATTTTTGCTCTGGACCCTTTGGAAGGGTCAGGAGCGAAAATCTTGATTTAGGCTTTAATTGCTCATTTTTCAAACTTCAATCTTCTCCTAGAGGCAAATATAGATTGTTTTCCACTTGAGGAACCAGGTTTTAAGCCCATTCAAGGTAGCAAATGAGGATTATAGTGAATTTCGCTCTGGACCCTTTGGAAGGGTCAGGAGCGAAATTCCTAATCTTGGCCAAAATCCTTCACATTTCTACGTTCCATCACCTCAAAAGGCAGAGACATGTTATTTCCTTCCCAAATTCGCCCATGGAACAAGGTTGGTATCCAAAACAAGGGAGCAAGTGAGGCTTATGAAGAATTTCGCTCTGGACCCTTTGGAAGGGTCAGGAGCGAAATTCCTATTTTTGGGCAAGATGCTCACTTTTCAAAACACTTCTCAAGGCAAGAACACATCAAGACTCACACACAATGCCTAATAAACCAACGCCCATCCAAAACAAGGAAGGAAAATGAGAGTTATAAGGATTTTCGCTCTGGACCCTTTGGAAGGGTCAGGAGCGAAATTCCTCTCCCAGGCTAGAATCCATCATCCCAAGGTCTAAAATCTCTTCTCCAAGGCAAAGTTGCATCAAACCTTCTTAATTATGCCTCAAAAGTCTACAAACTTGGTCAAGCTAAGGAGAAAAATAGAGGAAATATGAATTTCGCTCTGGACCCTTTGGAAGGGTCAGGAGCGAAATTCACCTTAGGCCATGATCCTGACTTCATTTTTTCGCATTTCTTCATTCAAACAAGTGATTTTGCCTTCATTCAAGCCTAGGAATGCATTAGTTCTAGGTTTTGGTCAAAGTAGAATGTCTTATGGAGAATTTCGCTCTGGACCCTTTGGAAGGGTCAGGAGCGAAACTTGACATTTTGAACTCTCCGTCAGGATCATTTTATGGAATATAACATTAAAGTATAAGTGACATTTCCTTATATCTTTCTTCTTTCTTATACTTTAAGTTATATTCCATATATACTTTCAAGATGTTTGAGAGTGGTTTCGGACCTCGAGGAGTTATATTGCAAAATCTAGTTTTTGGAGGATTCTTCAGTTTTCTAGACTTAGTCAAATTTCAGGATCAGGACATTCCAGACTTTGCCAAATTTCAGGATCAGGGCATTCCAAACTTAGCCAAATTTCAGGGCATTTGAAGATTAGGATGACATTCCAGACTTCATCACTCACCAACTCGACCTATCTCAGACCCTCAAGGATGATACTCACTCGCCAAGCAAGACACAACTAGCAATAAGAGCAAAACTAGGCCCCAAGGAAGCCTTTCAAAGAAACCCTAATTCTGGGGCCCTGTGGACTCACCTTGGTTCAAGCAAAGCCTGCCATCCTATTGATCCCCTGGCGACACTCAAAATGCAAAGGCTAACAGACAAACCCTAAACACCTAGAAAGCGAACCCCAGAAAGCAAAAAAAGTAGGGGTCCCCATTTGCAATGGGGTGATGTGTGAATACGTCACAACAGGTTGAAACCACAATTTTGTATATTTCCCCAAGTGTACAAAATTTTCAACCAACAGAGGCCATCAGAGAGGCCTTCAGGATCCCAGAGTATCACAACACGGTGTATGTGACAAAGGACGAAGCGGACTGCATGTATCAGGACCACTTGGAGGAGTATGACACCATCGTCAACCATTCCTAGCTAGACAAGCCAAGGAAAGGCGCCTCCAAACTTCAAAGGAAGAGCTTAGTGAGAGCATACTTCAAGGAAGACATTGGAGACATGATCGTTCTGCTGAACAGGATAATGGGAAATCCTCAAGGTGCTCCATTCGAGCCCTGGATGTATTATTTCATTAATGAAATAATGAACGGAGTAAAAATGATAGATTGGGCCCGGATGATAAGTGACAACTTGGATGATCAACTGAGGAACCTAGAAGCAAATAGGACCTTCTTCATGAGCTCATACCTGTTTTATTCCTTGACCAGAACTTACAGATACAGAGGTCTCACTTGCAGAGGAGAAGTAGGGAACAAAGAGAACCAGTTTCCAGTCTATGATTGCTATCCCCAGCTCCACATGGAAGAAAAGTTCCATTTTAAAAGAGTGAATGATACCTTCCTCATGCACATCACGCAGACGTTGCAAGGTGGATTGCACCAGAGACTCTTTCAAGAGTCTATGGACTTCATCAGTCGGTTCCGGTATTGGTATATCCAATATCCAAAGTTCACTTACCTTAGAATTCAGGGGTTCTTTGGGTCTCCCTATAAGCTTCCAGCTTACCCTACCAACCAAGTTGTGTTACTCGAGGTTGTGAGTTAATTGGAGGGGTATATGGCGATTCAAAGGGATAAAAAGAAGAAGGCAGGAACTCCCTCTCTTACAATTGGTAATGGGTTGGAAACATGTCCATCGTCACAAGCTGCTGTGACTGCTGAGAAGGAGCTGGCCTGGTATCCCTTTTATCAGTTTAAGGCAAGAAGGAATTTCGATCCATTCCATAGAATAAAGAGGGTCGAAGGAATGACCTTTGAACACAGAGCTGATCTAGAAGATTATTGGGCTAACGCAGCCGATAGTTTCGAGATCAGGAAGAGATTTTGGTCGAGGATTCCTTTGAGCATGGTAAGAGCAACAAAGGTATTCAGAGTTGCTGACCAAGTAGAGGATAGCCTTGAGCTTCAGCAGCTGGGCTTTGAAAAGATGAAGAATGAACTACTAGCTTTGATAGATTGGGCAGAGGGAGAGAAATCAGATCGAGCAGACCTCATGAGGTCGGTGGTTGAGTATTCTAGGTGGTGGACATCTGAGAGGACAAGGCAATTAAAGTCCAAAGGTGTGGCCTTGACCTATGAATTGATGGGAGTGGATGACTCTTTGTCCTCCAATCCTTGTACCTCTACAGGTAATGCCCGGAATCCAGATAGTGTTGGGTCTCGGAAGAGGAAGGAGTTAGTTGGAAGCTCCGTAAAGGTCACAGGAAAGAAGATTGTAGGGGAAAGACGGGAGTCCAACGAAGGCCAGTCCATCCTAAGTGCCGCTTCTATCGTACCTGATCAGAATGTAGTTGAGGAGCAGGAGATGGACATATGCATGGTTAATGATGAAGTAAGAGTGCCTTCTCCTTCGATTGAGGAAGTAATGAAAGAAGTTGTCCAAAGTCCGGACAGAGAGCAAATTGAAACGCCTACATCTCCCATAGTCTTCTTGGATGGTATAGCTGCAAACCCAGGAGGGACAGATGATGGATTTGACCAGAATACTGTAGAGCAATCAACTATCCCTGATTGGTTAAGGAAAAGAATAAAGGCTAAGGTCCCCAAGGAGGCCTGTTCTGAAGAAATTATAGCAGCATTTCTGGAGAAGGTGAATGAGCTAGCTATAGCTAAACCACCCAAGCCCGCCAGAAAGTTTTATTTGATTCAGAGAGACAGTGCAGGATTTAGAACAGTCCAGATAGCGGTGCCTAAAGAAGGAAAAACTAGGGACAACGTCGCCACAGATGATTACAAGATCACCACCATAGAGTTGGGTAAGCCCACCCAAGACCAAGAGTTCCAGTATTTCGATGACTCTTGTAACGCCCTGAAGGCAAGTTTAGGTCAGGAGAGAGAGAAGAGAAAGAAGGTTGAAGAAGAAAACCAGCAATGGAGAAAGTATGTCCTCCATCTTACTAGGCCACTTAACCATGAGATCCCGGTTACCCCTCCACAACCTCTTCAGCAGGAATCGATGAAGGATTATGAGGATATGAAGGGCACGCTCACACAGGCTAAGGAGTGGATTTCAGACGCTTTAGCACGTGCTGATATACTGGTAGAAAATTTAGTATCGGCACATAAGTCGGCCTCTTCGCTGGTCAGCCCTATCCAGGATCTAGCTACCAATTGGGAGGACATGGAGGAAATTCAAGATGAAATACTTCCGCATTTGAAGGTTATCCGAGGCTTGTCGAAGAGAAGTCTAGTGGATGCAGGTGTCATACAGGTCGGAGATAGGGATGACTTCAACACCTGGTATTATGCCTTGGTCACCCAGATTGAAGTTTTGAAGAAATCCGAGACCAAGTGCTTTGAGACAGAGGAGAGTGTCAGGGAGATTTTGGGCAAGGTGTTTCATGTAGTGTCTGAGATCTGGAAGAAAGAAAGTATAAGGGAGAAGCATTTGCAGGCAGAGAACCTGAGAGCCAGGATTCAGTCAAGCTTCTTCAAGGATTCAGGGATGATTGACAAG
Organism: Cryptomeria japonica; assembly: GCF_030272615.1. Classification (NCBI taxonomy): domain Eukaryota; kingdom Viridiplantae; phylum Streptophyta; class Pinopsida; order Cupressales; family Cupressaceae; genus Cryptomeria; species Cryptomeria japonica. Next base: position 531,394,644 of record NC_081409.1, on the reverse strand, counting down.
GGCGATCTTTTGAAGATTGCAAACTTTCTCTTCATCGATGAGAACTTTCTCGTCCAGGCAATTGAGTGAGAGAACATTCTTGGCACATGTACCGATGATGTGGACATCATCGACTTCTAGATTAGCAGTTTGCCAAGTGTCACTATGGAGGAGGTCAGGCTTATTGTGTCCAAATACATCGAATCTGCGAAGGAGGAAAGTGGACGCTCACCTCAGTGAGATTAGTAGCTGTGCCACATGTCACTTTCTTATTCATGCATGCTGATAGTGTTTTGGGAAACCCTAATTAGGATTTATAGCTTTCAATCTTGGCCCTTGATCACTGTTTGATCTTGGCTGTTCATTTATTTTTGAAAAACTATATAAGGCTACCTCCTCTCATTTGGAGGGGGTGAGGTTTTTGATGTATTGTTGCATAAGGTCATTTCCAGATAATATATTGCATGTGCGCTTTCTCTTAAGGCTTTGTAATCCCTATTGTTTGAATGATTTGCATGGTTTCAATTTCTTCAACACTTAGGTAAAGTTAATTTAGATTTGCTTCCATTGTTGTTAATTTGAATGAAGGATTTGATAAGTGTCAATCGATGGTGTATCTCTGCTCATACTTTTGGTGAATGGATGATTTCCATTTCACTGTGCAAAGTTAGTCTGAGCCCATCCTCTGTGCATCCCAATATCTTAATCATAAGCACAATCCATTGAAGATTGCACCGGCTTTGTGTAGTTGTCCCTAGTGTGGTGAAACAAAGTTTGGTTTCCCGAGAGCACCCAATTGATACCGTCTGCAGAGTTCGTAGGATTAGATTAGCTTTCTCAAACCCTATCTCTTTTCTCCTTTTTGAAAGTCTAAATCCCGAAAAATCTTAAAAATAGAGAGAGCCTTAAATTGCTAAATCTATGTAAGTCCAGTAGTTCAATAGACATTTGTTTAACGTAAGTCCCCCTTGAGATTTTCAGCATACACTACCCAAGAAGCTATTCCACTAAAGTCGCTTGTTCGCACATATAGACCTTGGAATCAGTAGTGATTTTTGAAAAGAGAATAGAATACCTTCGGGTATGTTATTCTAATGTTTGGTAGATGATAAAACAGACACCAACAGTACGCCAACATCGGGGAGTACCTATTTACTTTGTGGTTCCCGACGGACATGCTGCTAGGGGAGAGAAGAAAGTTGGTCCTTAGAAGTCGGACATTTCAGTTGATTAACGAGTTGCTCTATAAAATGGGAGCCGATCAACTTTTGAAGAGATGCGTAATGGAGGAAGAGATCGCAGGGGTGCTGAGAGAGGCACACGAAGGACCCGCAGGCGGCCACATTGGACCAGACAGGCGGCCACATTGGACCAGACACCACAACTCAAAAGGTGTTGCTCGTAGGGTTATGGTGGCCCACACTATACAATGATGCTCGTGAATGGGTCATAGGGTGTGACACCTACTAGAGGGCAAGCAAACCACTTAAGAGAGACTTTATGCCCCTAAATCCCTCCCATGCGTAGGAATTGTTCGAGCGATGGGGATTGGATAATATAGGGCCATTGAAGGCGAGCTGTGCGCGGAGGTGTCGGTACATCATGGTGACAACAGATTATTTGACTAAGTGGGCCGAAGCACGAGCACTACCAAACAATTCAGCCTTGAGCATGACAAGGTTTATATATGAACAGATTATCATCCGGTATGGCATCTCGATCCAACTAACGAGTGATAGAGGAGGACATTTTGTGAATCATGTAGTTAAACTCATGACGACCAAGTTCAAAAATTTTCACTCCTTGTCGAGCCCTTACTACCCGAGAGCAAACGGGCAAGCAAAAGCTACGAATAAGATACTGGTCTTGGTCATATACAAGTCATGTGGCGTTGAACAGGACTCAGAGGAAAGGCTTCTGTTTGTACTTTGGGCCTACCGAACCACATATAAGGTCACAACAGGCCAGACACCTTTGCAGCTGATGTATGGCTAGGAAGCAATTGTACCCACTGAGTTCATGGTACCTAGTTTGTGTATAGCCATTGAGAATCGGCTTGGTGATATGGAAAGCTTGCGGGAAAGGTTGTATGCATTGGGCAAGTTGGATGAGCGAAGAATGATGGCTCAGTGGGCCACAGAGGCAACCCAACAACGTCGGAAAGTGTGGCATGATAAACACATTCGGCATATGAATTTCAGCCCAGGCCAATTGGTATTAAAGTATAATAGTTGGAACAAAATAAAATTGGGTAAATTCAAATTTTGATGGCTTGGTCCTTATGAAATTTGGGAAGTTGGGGAAAATGGAGCAATCAGCCTATCAACCTTGGATGGCCATCCAGTCCGAGAATTAGTGAATGGGTCGAAATTGAAGATATATCACCAAAGGAGGCAACGAGACGACCCAACTCGGATGGAGGCTAGACCGGACTGGATGACTTAAAAAGGTAATAATTCAAATAAAAAAAAAGAGAGGGAGAACTCACCATACGACACCATACGAAAATGAAAGTCGTACGACACCGTACGACAAACCAAAAGGAAGATTGTCAGAAGCAATAAAAAATTGTACGACAATATAAAAACTGACGGAGGCAGTAGGAAAAAATCGCACAAGGGAGATAGCACAAGGGAGATAGAAGGCAGGTGATCGCAGAGTAAGCAGTCGGAACCGTACAGAGAGCCAACACGGAGAGCAAGTGGTAGATCGTACGAGAACGAGACGAGGAAGTCGTACGGATGAGTGCGACTATCTAAGCAGGGTTGTATGAGGTGAACATCATCGGGCCATACGATAAGGAGAGACCGTACGAGGTGAAGATCTTTGGGGCATCCCTTGGTTGTACGGGTGCACAACCGTACGAGGGTGTAGAGGAGTGGCGGAATTGGTAAGCAAACATTATAAGTATTGAGCTCGCACGACAACAAGAGGGTTAATGTCGAGAAAGTAAAACAGGACTGGCAGAAACGGTTACAACAATTATCGAGGAACCAATTCTGAAATTGGGGAATGTGTCAGAATCAAGAAATGCAACTGTGATGGATAAAGGGAAGATTGGTCGAACATTGCCATATGGGGTAAGAGTTGCAGGCAAGATGGATACAAGGAAGCCTGTGAAGGGAAAGAAAATGCAAGGTGACAGTCGACACCATCACATTCGAGGGATTGAGTGACACCCTACGTAGAACATGGTGGCTGGAGACAGCGGATGACCGCCCGATCAAAGAATCTCTTCGGTGCGCAGGGGTACATTGGGCCATTCAGATGCCAGTATTTTCCATTCGGGATTTCGAGAAACCCCTCAAAACCATGATTGCCACATATGATAGAAATAATCGGGAGTTTGTCTTTGATTACTAGCAGTGCACAATTACAGTTTGATTTTTAGTTGGCACTTTCACTCAGGTGTTCGACATTCCGGGAGGGCCAAAAGATTGATAAATCAGCCATGAAGATGACTACTTAGCAAAAGTAGAACCTCCTACGTTTGGTCTGTCGAGGTAATTTGACACCTGCCGTGTGGGAGACGGTGAACGCACGCAAGGGGTGTGGTTTGAAGAAATCATTTATTTTACCAGGGGAGTGGCAGTGTTTGCTCGACGTCATGAAGAGCCGATTGACAGGGGCTAGCTGAGCTTCGGATACTGCGGTGCCACTACTTGCTTTGATGAATGGCTTACGCAACGACACGGTGTACAATTGAGCGTCTATGCTATTAGAGCGGATTCATGAGTTTGTGACATTACAACATCAAACCTTTTACATTTCCTATCATGCTATTGGGCTTTTCTTGGATGCTGTACGAACGTAGGTGCCTCCTGACCAATATGAGTTTGTAATATCCCCACAATTTTTTTTGATTAATTTCCAGTTACAACACAACAAGAACTTGTTAAGGTTAGGAAATCGAAAATACAATAATGTTGAAATTGTAACCCTTCCACTTTCTGATCACCAAGTGCCCAATATGGGAAGGTGAGAGCATACGGTGTTGAGGGGATCGTTAGCTTCAAATAACAGGAAATATTACAATGCTTGGGCAGCAAGCCATCCCCTTCCGCTTATACAACGGGTGACAAAAAATACTGAAGAAATCACCTGGCAGTAAACCAACCAAGGACAAGCCAAGAAACTGAAATAACAATCACTCAACCGCTTATCCAGCGGGAAGACTAGGAATGAAATTAACAATCAACTCTACTGCTTATGCAGCGGTAGGACAGTAATACAAAATAAGATATAGGCGGCAAACCAACCTCTTCCACTTGTTCAGTGGGAAATGAAGAGCAATTCCAAATATAACTTGCTATTAGTACTACTATTCAGCATTACAATAATTTTCATGTCTGCAACAAAGGTAAATCACTGAACACTGCTGCACATATTACTCAATCAGCTCCACATGGTACAAGGGACTCTCCACACAAGAAAATCACTCCAAACTCAGAAAACTCTAAATCTGATAAACTTCTAGCAAGTTGAAAAACACACAGACCAGCAACACCAAATCCCACTAAAACACTCGTAACTCCCTCACATCTTAACCGAATGACATGAGATTGAAAGCATATGACTCCTAGGAGGTAGGTGATCAAGCCTAGAACAACAAACTGACCCAAATACATTACACACGCATCCCAAAGCACTCAGCCACATGGCACGACCAGCTAAGGGGGCGATTTGCAAAGATAAAATCCAAGACACCAAATTAAGCTCTATAAACTCACAAAATGAATCGCCTAAACCAAACAGAGAGATAGAGGAAATACCCAGAACGAGAAGAATAACACACTGAGACTTACGAACAAACACGTTCTTTAGCACACCACACGAACAACAACCTGGACACTCTAAAACACTTCCAAAAATCAGAGAACAATACAGAAATCTGCGACATTATCTTCAATCCTCTCCTCTGAGATGAATAGCAGGCTCTGGCTTGACTAGTTGCTATATTGCAAGCAAGAAATCAAGCAATGGCTAGGAGGTAAGCGTTCCCCGGAGCTTCACTCTGCATTTTGACAGCACTTCGTTATAATATTTGCAAAAAGATCCCAAATAAGAGGCCAACACTCATATTTATAGATTCTGAAGGCTCAAACTCAAACCCAAATGGCGCCCAAATTCCCCTCATTTCACTTTCATTTCATTTCATGACACCTTCTAGACTTGGCATTGCATTTCATATTTTCCCCTTAGCATATGGCGTCCAAACATGACCCCCTCCTTAAGTCGAACTTTTGGAGATAACTTAAGTTTTATAATAATAATGCATTTGTATTTTAGTGTCGAACAAGAGGGTGAAATAATTTGCCCAAGTAGACTTAGCATAAAATTATTATTTCCTCCTTTCCTAAGTCGTCCAAAAATAATCAAATATTAAAACCTTATGCCTAAGGTATTAACATATTAAAAATACCTTCTCAAATATTGATTATCGCCAAATTGAGTCGGAGACTGAAGTGCTGGAAATCACCAAACCAAACTGAGTTGGAGCTCTGAACTGCACTACTAAAAATGGTATTGCCAAATATAGTACTTACTAAAAATCGTAAGTCCTGAAAAACATCACCAAAAAGATTGCTCTTCGAACCTCATGGGTGAACTCAAGAAACCCAAAAAACCCTGAAATCATGACAACTGCCTCCAACTCACTAAAAATAGTAAGTTCGGAAAACTTTTTTGAAATGAATGCATGTCACACCCCACAAAGCTCTCGGAAAACCCAAAAGGAATCCGCAATTCAAATTGTAGAATTCCAACTCGTCAATCATCAAACAACCCTTGCAAACCTCCACAAAAGTTGGAAACCCTAATTTATGCTTCCAGTTAGCCTACGAGTCTTCGGAATAGGCTAATGGTCAACTGAACTTCTCACCATTGAGAAGGGGACATTACAAAGTTGTAGCCAGAGAGTCGTGTGGACCCTTCCCGACCGCCCATATTCTATTGGATACACTTGGACACTTTTACAGGCGACGATGATGCTCAGTCCAACAAGAAGCGTAGGCATCAAGTAGTTGCATCAGAGAGTGAGACGAAGACAATTGAGGAGGACGACAACAGTGGAGAGGAGTCGGGATACTTCTTCGAGGGTTAGCGAAGGAAGTGATACGTTCCGTATGGTGAGCCGAGGGCAGGCGAGTAGCGGAACTGTGGGAAATGCATTGGATAGAGAGTAGGGAGTCGAGGGTATTGCAAGAGTTGCACCATCAGATGGTGTCACACCCTTGGGTGGCCTTGTACCACTTGTTGTCTTTGCTCTAGCCTTGCTACAGGTCAAGGGTGGATTGGCTCCACTTACTACTTTAGGTGTGATTGTTATAGGCATACCTCTGCTAGGGTTTGGGCAGTTGCGGACACCACTCACCTTGACACCTCCTAGTGTGGAGGCAGCAGTTGAGGCTAGGGAGCCAACAGTTGAGGCCATGGGGCAGCCAATAGGCACTCAGGAGATTCCCAAGGAGAAGGCAGTTGAGTCGGAGACCTGTTGTGACCTTTTCACACATCGCCCCATTGCAAACGGGGACCCCCTCTTTTCTTGCTTTTTGCGTTGACTAGTTTAGGGTTTCGGCAACATAGTGGGCAATTTTGAGTTTCCTATGCCTGAGTCTTGGAGTTTTGGTCATGCCTATTATCGTTTGGGGTTTTTGAAGTTATAGGGTCAAGCGCGTAAAGCTGAGATTTTAAATGATCCTAATTTTGTCTAAGTGTAGACCTTTTGAGCGTTAACGTGTTTTTGAACGTCCTCGTCGGTGATTTTAAAGTGCCAAGGTGTTTTAGGACCCTTTGGAGTTGTTTTCTCGCTCCTAGGAAGTTATTCAAGTTGATTTTGCACTTTATCCTGATAGGTTTCCTTTTGTTTCGCTCAAATTTTGGTGAATTTGCCTAAGTCTAAATGAGTTTTATTGAATTTTGAAGTTTTCTAGTGGTTTTGAGTGGGAAAATCATCATATTCCGGATGAAAATCCATATTCTAAGGGTTAAAAGGTCAAAATTCCACACTAGAGGTGCTTTTCCCCTCATATTCTTGACTACCCATGATTTTCCCCCACTCAAAATCCAGACTGGACATGGATTTCCCTCGGAATCCAAACATGCCTTGTTTTTCCCCCATTCAGAATCCATACTAGGATCGATTTTCCACCAGATGATTAAATTTTGACTAAGTGTTGGGATTTTTCTTGACTACCTTCGTTTTTCCACTGGGAGTGTGATAAGGTTGCGGATGACTTTTATGATGATTCCTGACATGAATCGATTTTCCACCAAGACTTTTGTGACGAGATTTTGTGGATTTTTATGCGGATATTCATTCCAAACCCTAGGCGAATTTCCACTAAGAATGATTTTGATGATTTTGTGTCCGGATGAATGTCCAGACAGGGGTCGATTTTCCCCCAGGAGGATTTTTGTGCTAAGTTTAAGTTGGAATTTTCATTCCAGACCCAAATCGATTTTCCCCTGGACCCATTTTGTGCAAGTTGATGAATAATTTTGATAGAGATTTTTATCCCTACATGGTTCGATTTTCCCCCAAAGGGGATGTTTAATGATTTTTAATGAATTTTGTTGGGATTTTTATCCCAATGAAAATCGATTTTCCCCTATTGGTCATTTTTTATCTAAATTTTAGAATCTTTCAATAAAGTGACCCACATTTAATTGTTTATTTTAAAATGTAACGATTATTTAAAAATAAAAAACAATTAATAAATGATTTGCAATGAGCATTTAATAATTTACACCTTCTAGAAGCAAATAGGTTTTCTGCGAGGCAAGTATAAGTACACGTTTTTTATCCCACATTGCTTGTGTGGTGAAAGTTCAAGGTGAAAACAAGTTTAAAAGGAGGAGGCCAGCATTATTATATTATTATTCTTGCCAAGTGTGTTGTTGATTTGGGCGAATTTTCTCTAGCTGGCGAATTTGGTTGAGTGTCTGGTTGACACCATTGAGACTTGAAGTCCATTTCCTTGTGCATTTTCCTCCATTTCCTAGTTGGGCGATTTGTTTTGGCTGCCATTGGAGAGTGTTGGAGCTTCATTTTCAGACTTGTACGATTTTCCTAGAGGTGGCGCCATTTTGGAGGAGGGGAGATTTTGGTTTGGAGGAGATTTGCCTTCATTTTTGAGTGAATTTCTTCATCATTTGTGATGCCTTGGCTGGGAGATTGCTGTCAGACACTTTCAGACCTGAGTTGTGATGCCATTATTACGATTTTCTACTTCCATTGCTGGCTGGAAAATTGATTTTCAGACATACATTTTATTTCCAGCCCATTTCCACCTAAGGCAATTTTGCCTAGAGGCTGATTGGAGGCATTTTTCAGTGCATTTTCAGAGCTATTCATCGCTGTTGCAGGTCTAAGACTCCATTGTAGGGCGGCTGTCCTTAGAAAACTCCATTTCCAGCCACTTGTCATTTTTGGTGATCTTGTTTGGAAGGCGTTTTTGATCATTTTCAAGGATTTTTACTACTTTGCAAGGTGCTAGTAAGTCTGAAACAATTCATTTTCAGACTTGTCCTCAGAAAATATTCTTTTTACCAGCCATACTTACATTCCTGGGATTGATTGTTTTCACCATTGAAATCGGTTTTCATCAAGTTTGTGCACATTTGGGTGATTGCAACATGTTTTTAGAGATTAATTTGTGAAGTTGCAGGTTGTCTTTAGATTTGGTGGCAGCCATTGTTGACCTTGGAAGGTGACTTCAGACATAGTTTTGTGTGAAAACACAACCTTTCACATCTTTCCTTAGTCATTGTTTGATCCGGTATACTCCTTTGCACTATAGTTTGAATATAATTTCTAAGTATAAGGAGGTGTTTTTAATGAATTTTATGAGAGTTTTATACCCCAACCTTGTCACATTTTGCATTCTATTGTGAAATCTATTGAGAGTGTGGATTATTTCCTGATTTCCATACCCAAATTTGTCTAAATCATTAGGAAATCAGAATTTTTGTCAGGTATACTTTCCTAAGTTCTAACTTCTAGCTTCGTACAGGTACGATGTCGAAGTCCGGACTCAAGGAAAGGAGAGAACAACGGAGGAGTGTTGAGACTGGATTCTATCCAGAATCCAAGATGTCATCTAGATGGAAGGAGATTACAGACACGAACATGCATTTCCTGAACATGAGCCAGATGTGATAGCCGATGTTCGGAATTGGAAGCCAGATTCCTTCCTAGCGTATGTGAACATTATGAAGTGGCATTTATCAAGCCGCTGGATTTCCGCAATCCATACAGTGCAGTGAGCTTATCTTGGAATGTGCACGATGTTATGATCCTCGCTCCCGAATGATCAAGACTCCTAAGGGTGCCATCATTGCCTACCTTGCTGAGGATGCGATTGTTGAGGTGTTTGGAATTCCACGTGGAGCAGACATGAAAGATATAACTAAGGATGAATATGAAGACCGATATAAGAAGAAGATGGATGCGTGCAAAACCATAGTGAACAAGGAGTGGATGATTGAGCCTAGGACTCATCATTGATGGATGGATGTTCTATTTCATCCAGGATTGTCTGAAAGGAACATTGATAAATTGGTCTAGAATTATAAGTGACAATCTGGATTTTCAGCTTAGGAATGTGGAGTGATCCAGGTCATTTGCCATGACTCCCTATTTGGTGTACCTACTTGCACGATTTGTTACATACAAGGGATTGATATGCAGAGGTGAAGTCGGGAATGGACAAGGATACTTCAGGAGTTATGAATGCTATCCACAGCTGAACATGTATTGAATTGAAGATTATAAGAGAGTGAATGATGTATTCACAATGTACGTAATGTGAATGTTGCAAGGTGGAGTCCACAGGGGGTTGTCCAAGGAGGCAACAAAGCTGATAGAGATATATGGATTGTGGTATATACAGTTTCCCACTTTCACATACCTTAGGATTCATGGGTTTCAATCCGAACCCTACAGGCTTCCCAGGTATCCTTTTGACAGAGTGATTTTGTTGGAAGTGGTGAGACAACTTTTGGAGTTTGATTCTATCCAGAAGGAAAAACATATAATGGGCATGTCATTTCCTATTTCAGTTGGGAAGACATTGGAGGTTTGCCAATCCGCCTTAGCAGCCAGCACAGCAAGTGAGGAATTTGCATTCTATCGATTTGCAACATATAAGAAAAGAGAAAGGTTTGATCCAGATAAGAAAGTTGGAAGGATCAAGGGAGAAAAGTTCATCCACAAGGTAGACAGAAGATTATTGGGCCAACCTGATGGACGAGCAGGCAGTAAAGAGAAGAATGTGGTCCAGAATGTTAGTGGATTTAATGAGGAAGTGTGGACTTTTCCTCGTTCCTGACCAAGTGTTAGATGACAGGGATCATACGCATCCACAACATGAAAATGAGATGAAGAAGGCGATTCTATTGCCTAATTGGTCGGAGCCAGAAGAAATAGATATGAATGTGTTGATGAGATAGGTCTTGAGTTTCTCCTGAGCATGGGTGGATATTCAGATGAACAGATAAGTTGATACGGGTGTTACCTTCAGTTATGAAAAGATGAAACCGGAGGAATCCTCTTCCGAAGATGATCAGAGGACTATCAATTAGGATTCATGTGGATGAGGAGAGTCAAGCTCCCAAGAGAAGGAAGAGCACACCAGGAGAAGTCAAGGCTAGAGGGAAGAAGATTGATGAGGTTAGGAAGAAACAAAAGACTATCATTCCTTCGCCTATCATTCCTTCACCACCCCTCAGTGTCTCATCAATCAAGGAAGTTGAAGTGCCAGAACAAAACAAGGGGACTGAGCAATGTTCCAACACAATGATACTACTAGAGAATGTTCAGGATTTACATGCCATAGTGACTTTTGCTCCACCTAATGAGGATGATGATTAGCTGGGATCCCCTACTGTCCTTTTGGAGGTTAGTTTGGGAAAGAATGTATACGATTTGATCATGGATAATCCTGATGATGATGATGATGATGATGTTATCTCGATATTGAGAGGGCTTGATCGAGAGATGTGTCTCGATGATGGTATGGAGATGGCCACTATTCCTGATTGGTTGATGAAGAGTATGGAGAAAAGTAAGAAGATGGTAGAGGCACAGCCTATTGATGACATTGATGACTACTTAGCTAGGAGCAATAAGGAGAGAGAACCTAAGAGAGCTGAAATTTTGTCACATAGCTAGAGATGAGACAGGAATGCAGATTGCGCAGGTGGCTGTTCCTATTGGAGGTGTGACGACAAACATTGCTACTCCCATGGATTTCTAGATTACTTCTGTTGCCCTTGGCCATACTACAAGAGAGAAGGAATTTCAGGAGGTTGGTGATAACCTTAAGGCTATCAGTGCGAGATTGGATAGAGAAATTGAAGAAAAAGAGAAGTACAAAGAAGAGAATATCAGACTTAGAGAGTACATTGCAAGGATAAGGCGTGAAAATTCCACCCTTATTTCCCCTATTGCAATTGATCATGGACTACATTCACATTATGAGGCAGCGAGAGATACACTCTTGAAGGTGGAGAAATGAATTGAAAATACAAAGAGACAAACAGACGATTTCCTTACTTAGTTTGTCCAGGCATTTGACAGGACAACAGGGCTCATATTTAGAATACAGTATTTGAAGGGAGTTTGGGAAGAATTCCGACCTATTCAGGAGAAGACTATTCCACGCCTCAAAGCTTTGAAGAAGATTCCTAAGTCCACATTAGATAGGGAGAATGTTGTGCACAATGGAGATAGATACGATTTCCATGGCTTGTATTGTTCATTAGCCATGAAGAAATCAACTTATGAGAGCGCACAGTTGAATTGTGCAGAGATGGAAAGATCAATTCATGATATTCATTTGAAGATCCTTGCCTCAATTGAGAGTTATTGGGGGTTGATGTCAGTGAGGCTAGTGGTTTACACATAGCAGAATTAAGAGACAAGATGAAATTCATGTATTTCAATCAGTTTGACTCTTTGAAGAAGAGTCAGATAGATGATTTGGTCTCTTTGTTGATTCATGTTCATAATTCGCAGAAGCTTATGCCAGATTGGGAGAACACTTTGGATGCTTGCTCGGATGCTTTGGACGTGATTGATTTACAACAGGATACCTTACCCAGCATTTCCATGGAGTTAGATTCTGTATTGGCTAGATTCTTGGAGTATGCCAGAAGAGAGAGAGATGCAGGACGAAATCTTCTAGAAGATTCCCTATTTGATGACTAGGTGTCTTTCTATTGGGCCATATGTTGGTGGTTCCATTTTTTATGTAAACCCTAATTAGGGCAACTCTAGGGTTTTGTTGGATTGATCGTGTCCCTTGATTTAGTTTTAATCTTGGCCATCCATTTTGTATGAGACTATATATATACCTCATTGCCTCTCATTTGTAAGAGAGTTTTTGTAGAATTGTTGGTATATGCTGCAGCTTTTGAATATAAATCATTGTTCGACTTGATGGTGATTTTGTCTTTCAAGTGTTGTTTTGCATTCAAGGTTCTCAATTCCTCCAAGCTAGATTAGAATTTTCTTTCATATTTGTTAGATTGAATGAAAGAATTGTTGAGTATATTTGTGTGGAATCTATGAATCCATACCACTAGCCTCTTGCTGATTGTAAGTGTGCCTTGCGTGGTCAATTGGAAATTTATGCAAACTTAACTTCGATTATTACATATCCATTGTTATGCATCAACTTGGATGGTCTCAATGCTTGATGGTAATAGTTTGAAAAATCCATGAAGTATACCCTAGATGATTGCACTAAGCTCGTGTCAAAATTTGTTCGATTTGATGGTGACACCTTGCCTAGTTTGATTCCACTAAATTTGTTTATCATTTCCTACATGTCCAGAACTACATTGCCATATCCTAAGTTATCAGCACACCCATTCCATATCATGATAAATGAAGTTGATTTGAACAATTGTGTAAGTCCCCAAGTGAAAACAACAATTCACATCGACCATTGAGTTACCCACTCGTCGAGACCTGATTGTAGAAACCTTGGAATCTTTTTAGTTGATCTTATCTGTATCATCTGAGGTGATTTTGTTCAAGAGAGGGTAAAGTGCTTTGGTATTTTATTCTGAATGTTATGTGCATAAAACACACATCAACAAGACCCCAGATGCGACCATGGATGCATGGTTGAACCACTATAAGGTGACTCCCATGGCACCCATTGGACCTCTGCCTCTTTCACCACAGTAGCAACAGGTGTTTCCACAACATGATATTATGGATTTGGACGAGGGGAGTACCCACCAAAGGGAGTTGGAGTTGGACCCTCTACATGACATGGTTGTACTGGGAGGGGAGTCTAGGGCTCCTGGGCACAATCAGCAGGTAGTGTCCGAGACTCATGGTGAGTTGGGTGGTCTCGAGCAATTTTTGGTGGATATGGAGGCGGGTGCGCGGAGGATGGTGGCCTCGATATAGGAACTGGTCCTTTGGATGACGGATCAGGCATTGGAGCACCTGATCGCATTGGCTACATGGGGATGTGCTGAAGAGTTTGTGCGATGTTTTGACTATTGGGGATGGCCTACTATGGAGACGCCTGCCATGTTGGGGGAATGGAGGTGTCAGGAGCCAGTTGGGGAGAGTAGGACACTCCTTGCTCAAGCGGGTTGAGCAGGCATTTCGAGATGGGTACTATGAGCTCAGATGGGCCCAACATTCAGCAGTAGGGGCTGAGGCTGCGCGGCTGGCAGCTATTACAGCTCGGGAGGAGTTAGCCACTCGACTCCAAATGGTAGAGGATGAGCTAGTTCAGCAGAGGGCTCAGATGATAGCCTTGGAAGATCAGTTGGACCACAAGAAGGCTGAGTGGGCAACAATGGAGACTTGCCTTATTGCAGCCTTGGAGGATATAGATAAGAAGTACAAGGAGGTTATGGAGGCAGTATTTATGGTGAAGAACGCTAGGGAAAGACAACTGTTAGTCGAGAGGGATCTACAACGACGGTCTCAACAGATCCACCAGTTGAGGGAGCAACTGGCAACATCTACCCCACCTGCGCCTTCCTCATGAGGGAGGCTCTCTTGGCTCCCAGCTCCTTGATTTATTTTGTATAGTTGTATTCTCCATTTTGTTGTGTGTCGTCCGGAGATGATTTTCCTTTTTTGGGGGGATGATGTTGTCGGGTTAATTAGTAGTTGTTGGTTGTTGTCGAGGGGTCGACAGTTAGTCGACAGTTGCCAATGGTTGTGTTGGTTAACAGATTTTGCTCTCTTTGGAATGTTGTGATATGACTCCTAGCTCGGACTAGAGAACGAACCATTAATCAACAATTGGAGAAGTTGCGTTTTATTCTGCGACTCTCCTCTGAATTTTAGAGGTACAACTCCCTCTTATGATATAAATTTGGGGTTTTTCTGGGTTTGCTTTTGACCAAAAACCAAGAAAGGCAAAACTTCTAAACTGAAGGTCCTAAAGGTGAGATAACCAACCATATAGATAATGAAAGAATCCCACTGAGCAAATCATCAACTAACCATTGTCATACAGTACTGTTGTGACCATTTCACACATTGCCCCATTAGAATGGGGACCCCCTCTTTTTTTTAGGGTTTTGCTTTTCCTTAGTTAGGTTTTCTCTCTTTGCTTGCTGGGTTTGGAGTGAGTGGGTGGTCGCCTAGGCCGGGTAGATTAGGGTTTCTTTCCGAGGGCTCGTCTTAGGGTTTCTTTCAAGCCGAGTCCAGCTTGGTTTTGGGAAGTCCTTAGTTGTCTGCCTGGAGCCCTAGGTTTGCCTTGGTGGATCTTTTCCTTTCAGGGGAATGAAGATGGATAGGATGATAGGTCTTAGGTTAGGGTAGGTCTGGATTGGTGGTTTTCTTGTCAGAATCTTGTTTTCCTCCTAGTCAGAGCCTATTAAGCGGAGTCAGTGGTCAGAGAGAGATGGAAGTGGCGATTTAAGAAGCTGATGAACAAATGCACTTGATGATGATTGAAGGAGTTTTGAAAGGATATCCAAGGTTTGAAGTGTCAGAATAATGGAAGTTAGCCTGAAAGAAGATTTTCGCTCTGTTGGTGTCTGTTTTATCATCTACCAAACATTAGGATAGGATACCCGAAGGTATTCTATCCTCTCCTGAAAAATCACTACTGATTCCAAGGTCTATATGTGCAAACAAGCGACTTTAGTGGAATAGCTTCTTGGGTAGTGTATGCTGAAATTTTCAAGGGGGACTTACGTTTGACAAGTATTTTTGAACTGTTGGACTTATATGGATTTAGCAATTTAGGCTCTTTTTTTTTTTTTGGATTTTCTGGGATTTAGACTTTCAAAAGAAAGGGAAAAAGAGATCGGGTTTAGGAAGGCTAATCTAATCCTAAGAATTTCGGAGACGGTATCAACTGGGTGCTTTCGAGAAACCAAACCTTGCTTCGCCACACTAGGGACAACTACACAAGGCCGGTGCAATCTTCAATGGGTTGTGCTTATGATTGAGATGTTGGGATGCACAGGGGTTGGGCTCAGACTAACTTTGCACGGTAGAATGGAAATCATCCATTTACCAAAAGTATGAGCGGAAATACAACATCAATTGACACTTATCAAATCCTTCATTCAAATTAACAACAATGAAAGCAAATCTAAATTAATTCTAACTAAGTGTTGAGGCAATTGAAACCATGCAAATCATTCAAATAATAGAGATTACAAAGCAGCGCACATGCAATATATTATCTCGAAATGACCTTAAGCAACAATACATCAAAAACCTCACCCTTTTCAAATGAGAGGAGGCAACCTTATATAGTTTCTCAAAAATAAATGAATGGCCGAGATCAAACAGTGATCAAGGGCCAAGATTGAAAGTCCTAAACCCTAATTAGGGTTTCCTGCAATACTATTAGTTCAAGCAAATGAAAGAGTGACAAGTGGCGTAGCTGCTAATTTTACCGAGGTGAGTGGCCACTTTCCTCTTTCAGAGATTCAACGTATCTGGACACAATGAGCTTGACCTCCTCCATGGTGACACTTGGCAAACCGCCAATCTGGAAGTCGATGAGGTCCACATCGTCGGCGCATGTGGCAAGGATGCCTTCCCACTCCATTGCTTGGGTGAGGAAGTTGTCATCGATGGAGAGGAAGTTTGCAATCTTCGAAAGATCGCCTTTGTTAATCATCCCTGAATCTCGGAAGAAGCTTGCCTGAATCCTGGCTCTCAGGTTCTCTGCTTGTAAATGCTTCTCCCTTAGGCTTTCCTTCTTCCAGATCTCTGACGCCACACGGAATACCTTGCCCAGGATCTCTCTAACACTTGCCTCTATCTCAAAACACTTGGTCTCGGATTTCTTCAGAACCTCAATCCGAGTGACCAGAGCATAGTACCACGTGCCGAAATCGTACTTGTCGCCTGTCTATATGATGCCTGCATCCACTAAGCTCCTCTTTGACATGCCTCGGATAACCTTCAGGTGAGGGAGTATTTCATTTTGAATTTCATCTACTTCTTCCCAATTGGATGCTAGATCCTGGATACGATCAATCAACAAGGAAGTTGCCTCATGTGTCGTTACTAAGTTTTCTACCAGGGTGTCAGCACGTACCAAAGCGTCTGAAATCCACTCGTTCTCTTGAGTGTACAATCCCTTCATATCATCATAGTCCTTCATTGATCCCTGTTGAAGAGGCTGTGGTGGAGTAGCCGGGACTTCATGGTTGAGCAGGCTGGTAAGATGGAGAACATACTTCTTCCACTGTTGGTTCTCTTCTACCACTTTCTTCCTCTTTTCCTTTTCATGAGCCAGCCTCGTCTTTAGAACGTTGCAGGAGTCATCAAAATATTGGATCTCTTGATCCTGGGTAGGCTTACCCATCTCTATGGTGTTAACCTTGTAATCATTTGCGGTGACATTGTCCATAGTCTTCCCTTCTTTGGGCACTGCTATCTGGACTGTCTTGAATCCGGCACTGTCTCTCTGAATCAGGGAAAACTTCCTGGCTGGTTTGGGCGGTTTAGCTATAGCAGGTTCATTCACCTTCTCCAGGAATGCTGCGGTGACCTCCTCGGTTGAGTGGGCCTCCTTGGGAACGTTGGCCTTTATCATTGCTCTCAGCCAATCCGGAATGGTTGATTGTTCTACAGTGTTCCGATCAAACTCATCATCTACCTCTCCTGGGTTTGCTGGTATGTCATCCAAGAAGATTGTAGGGGCCTCAATCTGCTCCTTGTCTGGAGTTCGGAAGACCTTCTCCACCACTTCCTCAACTGGCTGGGAAAGCACTCTTACTTCATCATCAATCACACAGATGTTCATCTCTTGCTCCCCAATTGTACTCTGATCAGGCGCAATGGAAGCAGCACTTAGGATGGAGTGACTTTCGCTGGATTCTCTTCTCTCACCTACAACCCTTTTCCCTGTGACCTTTGTGGAGCTTCCACCCAACTCCTTCCTCTTTCGAGACCTAACACTTTCTGGATTTCGAGCATCATCGGCAGAGGTACAAGGATGGACGGACAGAGTATCATCTACTCCCATTAATTCATAAGTTAAAGCCACACCTTTGGCCTTCAACTGTTTTGTCTTTTCAGACGCCCACCACCTTGAGTACTCAACCACCGACCTCATGAGGTCTGCTAGATCTGATTTTTCTCCCTCTGTCCAATCTATCAAGACTAAGGGTTCATTCTTCATCTTCTCAAAACCTGGCTGCTGAAGTTCTAGGCTTTCTTCTACCTGATCGGCAACTTTGAATACTTCCGTTGCTCTCACCATACTCAAAGGAAATCTTGACCAGAACCTCTTCCGGATCTCGAAACTATCGGCTGCATTAGCCCAGTAGTCTTCTAAATCCAGTCTGTGCTCAAACGTTGTCCCTTCGATCTTCTTTATCCTATGGAATGGATCGAAATCCTTTCTTGCCTTGTATTGATAGAAGGGATACCAGGCCAGTTCTTTCTCAGCGGTGGCTGCAGCCTGTGATGATGGACATGTTTCCAGCCCATTACCAATTGTAAGTGAGGACGTCCCTGCCTTCTTCTGCTTATCCCTTTGAATCACTATATACTCCTCCAATTGTCTCACAACCTCGAGCAACACCACTCGGTTGGTAGGGTAAGCTGGAAGCTTGTATGGAGGCCCAGAGAATCCCTGAATTCGGAGGTAAGTGAACTTTGGATATTGGATGTACCAACACCTGAATCAACCGATGAAGTCCATAGACCCTTGAGAGAGCCTCTGGTGCAGGCCACCTTGAAGGGTCCGGGTAATGTGCATCAGGAAGGTATCATTCACCCTTTTGAAATGGAACTTCTCCTCCATGTGGAGCTGGGGATAGCAATCATATACTGGAAATTGGTTCTCCTTGTTCACAACTTCTCTACAAGTGAGACCTCTGTACCTGTAGGTCCTGGCCAAAGAATAGAACAAGTAAGAACTCATGAAGAAAGTCCTATTCGCCTCCAGATTCCTTAGCTGGCTGTCTAGGTTGTCGCTGATCATACGGGCCCAGTCTATCATTTTTACTCCATTGATTATTTCATTGAAATAATACATCCAGGGTTTGAATGGAGCTCCCTGAGGATTTCTTATTATTCTATTGAGTAGGACAATCATGTCCCCAATGTCCTCCTTGAAGTATGCTCGCACTAGGCTCTTCCTCTGGAGTTTGGAGGCGCCCTTCCTCGGCTTGTCTAGCCAGGAATGGTTAACTATGGCATCATATTCCTCCAGGTGGTCGTGGTACAAACTGTCAGCTTCGTCCTTTGTCATATATACTGCGTTGTGGTGCTCAGGCATCCTGAAGGCCTCTCTGATGGCCTCATCGCTGACATTCACCAACACTCTTCCATCAGGTGCAACAATATCCTTACTGATGGGGTTGTAGTGTTTGGCACATTCAACTACTAGTTCATTGCACTGCATGGTGGGGAGGAAGCCGGCAGCGTGCACAATACCACTTTTCATCATTTTTCGCGCAATGGTGGTAGGCACAAGGTTCTCCAGACCAAACATTCGCTTCTTAAACTCCCTCAGATTGATGTGTCCGAGGTTGGTGTCGCTGATGTTCTTCCACTTTGAAGTCATCCTCGATTCTGGAGGAGCATCTTTGTCTACCTAGAATTTCATAATGTATAAGGCCTGCAGACAAACAACGGAAATTTTAAAGTTAGAAAAGGATTTGCAAAGTTTTGAAAATAACGGGGCTGCGAAATGGCTAAGTGTTGGAAAATTTTCCCCTTTTTTATTCTCATACTTAGCCATAAAAATCGAATTTTCACCTTAAAACCCTCAGTCTTAAGGTTGGTTGTGGTTACCACCAAGTGTCAAAACTTTCAAAAAAAAATTCATACTTAGCCAAAAAAAAATGATTTTCTTCAAAATTTTTTGAAAAAAAATCATTTTTTAAATTCTGGAAAATATTCAGAAAATTCACAAAAGTTGCCTTTCTCCAGAAATCTGTAAACCTTCTGCCAAAAAATATTATCCCACTTCCAGCAATATCTAGAATTTTCTCCAGATGATCTTCAAACTGACATACTTTACTCAACTCTCCTTAGTAATTTTGAACTTCTTGGTGTAATAATGAAGTTGATAATGGAGTATTTGTAGACAAGGTTAAGCAAAACCTCTAAAATCATCCAACTCATACTTCTAATTCTAAAAAAAACTTTCCATTTTGATTTAAGTTTGAAGATATTCATCAATCCTCCAATATTCCCTTTCAAAAAAACTTTCCATTTTGAATTAATATCTCAATAATTTTCCAATATTCCTTCAATATTCTTTTCCTCAAAAAAAAACTTTCCACTTTGGATTTATTTTGAAGATATTCAATAATCCCTAGATATTTTCTTCATTTTGGATTTAATTTTGAAATCTCTGTGGATTTTGTGACATCATGTTGACTTTGTTTGACCTTCCATGTGTAGGTTGATTTTTCGAATTTTATCTCCATCTTCTTCAAATTTTGGCGGACTTTGGATACCTCTCCAAGGTATGGCGGACTTTGGTGACCTCTCCTCAGGATCCTCCTAGCCTATGGCGGACTTTAGGCATCTCTCCTAGCCTATGGCGGACTTTGGAGGTTGCTCCCAACACTTGGCAAGCTTGGGCGAACTTTGTTGTTAGCTCCCACATGACCTCTCTAGGGTGTGGCGGACTTTGGAGGTTGCTCCCAACACTTGGGAAGCTTGGGCGGACTTTGTTGTTAGCTCTCACATGACCTCTCTAGGGTGTGGCGGACTTTAGGCAAGACTCCTCTTGCTTGACTTAGCACGTTGGGCGGACTTCTAGCAAGGTTTCCACATGACTATGGCAGACTTTGGTGTCTTCTCCATCTTGGGCGGACTTCTAGTAAGGTTTCCACATGACTATGGCAGACTTTGGTGTCTTCTCCATCTTGGGCGGACTTCTAGTGCTTCTCCTTATTGGGCGGACTTTGATCACTCCTCCTCCTTAGCCTCCCAACCTTGGGCGGACTTTGGAGAGTGCTCCCACATGGCCCCTTTAACCTTGGCGGACTTTAGACTTGGCACCCACATGACCCCTTTAGCCCTTGGGCGGACTTTGAGGTGTGCTCTTTCATGGCCTCCATCAAGGTGAAAATTTGGCTAAGGCATTGGGGCGGACTTTGAAGGTCCCTCTTCATGACTCTCCTAAGGCATGGCGGACTTTGGCCTTAGCTCCCACATGACCTCTCTCCCACCTTGGGCGGACTTTAGGCATCCCTCCTCTTGCTTGGGCGGACTTTGGTGGTGCTGGCCATCATGGCCTCTTCAACACATGGCAGACTTCTGGCTTGGCACCCATGTGACCCCCAAAGGCATGGCGGACTTTGAAGTGAGCACCCATGTGACCTCCCAAGACATGGCGGACTTCAGGCAAGGCTCCTTCATGGCCTCTCTTGCATTGTGGTGGGGTTTGAACCTGCAAAAATACTTCAAAAACCTTTGTTAGCCAGACTTAGCATAATTTTCAGAGAAACTTCAAAATTTCACAGTTTAATCTAATTTAACCGGATTAACTTGAAATTTGAAATCCATGCTTAGGTGGATCATCTGAAGCAGCAAAAAGCCTAAAATCTAGGGATTTAGCCTTTTAGATCGAAACTTGGAATTTTCAAGTTCCGGTCGAAGCTGGTCAGTGGTACAAGTGTAAACCCTAGGTTTGCATCCCGAAAAAGCAAAAAGCCTAAAATCTAGGGATTTAGCTTTTTTAGGTCAAAACTTGGAATTTTCGAGTTTTGGTTGAAGCTGGTCACTGGTACAAGTGTAAACCCTAGGTTTGCATCCCAAAAAGCAAAAAGCAAACATCCCTAAAAAATAGGAAAAACTTTCTAAAAATAGCCATACCGGGGATCAGGCTGAAAATGCCAAAAACGAAACTTTTTAAAAAATAGGAAAAAGCAAAAAAAGCAAACTTTCTAAAAATAGAAAGTTGTCCAAATTCATCCAAATCGATTGCGATCTTCGTCCTTTGGCCTTTCTAAGCACTCTGGTGGTGTTCACACTTCGGAATCACATAACTTGCAAAAACTAACTTTCAATCGTCAGGGCTTGAAATGCTCTGAACTGGACAAGGCTTGGTGAAACTGCAACAAAAGGTCACAGGATGCTAACAAAACCCTAGAAAGCAGGAAAATCAGAGGGTCCCCAGTAGCAATGGGGCGATGTGTGGAAAAAGGTCACAACACGCTCCTGACCCTTCCAAAGGGTCCAGAGGGAAATCCTCACTTGACCCCCAATTTTGGCCTTAGACGTACAGAATGAAGTTTTTTGAGTCAAGTGGATGGCAAGTAGACATGATGATACTAGGGAGAGATAAAGTTGATCAAGTCTGGATTGAGGAGTGGAATTGAGTGTGAAATCAACCAAGAATAGAGATTTCGCTCCTGACCCTTCCAAAGGGTCTAGAGCGAAATCTACCCTTTTTCCACTTTGCTCAAGGATTTGACCAGAATTGTAGACTTTTGGGGCATGGATGAGAGAGTTGGATGCATGTTTGCCTTAGGGAGGAGGTTTTAGACCTTGTGATGATGAAAGCTAGTCTGAGAGGAGAATTTCGCTCCTGACCCTTCCAAAGGGTCCAGAGTGAATTCTTCCTTTTTTGCCTTCCTTTGACCTTAAAACCTAGTTTGACCTTGCCTAGACCCAGTTGGATGGAGGTTTGTCTTGATTGCGATGAAAGGAAGTTGATTTGACCAAGTTTGTGTGAGAATGATTTGAAAGGAATATGAAAATCAACTTGGGAAATGATTTTCGCTCCTGACCCAAGTTGATAACTAAAAATCAAGGAAAGGGTATGTATAATCAGATTTTTGAAAGCTTATTCAAGATTTAATTTGATTCTCCATAGCAATCCTTTGTAAGGTTAGGTCTTGCACAATCTGATTTAATTCACAATAAATATCAATTTGAAAATTCGTAATTCTAGGGATTTATCACATTATTTTCAAATTAATATTTATTTATTTTCTTGAGAAGACTTAAATCCATATCTTAAGGTATTATGCTCAAACCTAACTTTAAGCCTTTTGTGTAGCTATCAAATGATGAACCCCAAGGACAGTGGATCCACTACCCGGCAGGCTCTCATCAAGGAGGATCAGAAGAATGATGAATTGGAGACCAGGATCGTGTCCAAGTGGAGCAATATCGGAGACACCAATCTAGGAAACTTCAATGTGAAGAAGTTTCGGGAAGTGCCTTACATCGGCAAGCCGTCACCTGTTGCGAAGAGGATAATTGAGAGTGGCATCATCAAGGCTGCAGGTTTCCTTCCTACAGTCAAGTGTCACGAGTTGATGATCGAATGTTCCCGACACTATGATTCACATTCGAGGACGATCGTAGCCGAGGATGGAACTGTCTTAGCCTACCTTTCAGGGGAAGCTATAAGTGAAGCCTTTCATCTCCCAAAGCAGAGAGACATGATCTACAAAAGTCTAGAAGGAGCTAGGTCTGTGTACGAGGATGATCCTGATTCTTGCCTGAACTTCATCAACAAGAATTGGTTGCTCAAAAGTCGACCTCGCCTGAACAAGATTCCCAATACACCGCACAGAATTGATTTCCAGGAAGAATTCAAAGACTTGATAACCATGCTCAATCGGGTTATTGGTGCCTCTCAAGCCTTCTTCTTCGACAAATGGATGTTCTTCTTCATACAAGTGATTGTGCAAGGAAAAGGAAAGCTCAACTAGGCTAGAATCATTAGTAATAACCTGGACGTGCAGTTGAGGAGGCTAGCCCCTACCAAGTCTTTTCACATGAGTTCATATGTCATATTCCTTAGTCAGAAGTTTTGAGTACGCAGGGCTACCACACAGAGGAGTTGTTGGAACAGGACCCGGAGAAATAAGGGCTTGTGATTCTTATATTCAACTACATCATCCACCAAAGAATGATTACAAGCTAATCAATGATACCTTCACGATGTATATCACCAGGACATTGCAAGGAGGGATTCACAATCGATTGTCTCTGTAAGCGCAGGGGCTCGTGAAGAAGCATGGTGCATGGTTCATTCAGTTTCCAAAATTCACATACATCAGAGTTCATGGATGTCCTTCACCTCCCTACATGTTGCCGAGATATCCTACAGACAGAATAATATTGCTTGAAGTGACTAGGCAGTTGGCAGCTTATGCTAGAGCATCAAGACACAAGCATGGAAATGGAATTCCCATGCCCATCCTGCCAGGAAATTCAATTGAAGTGTGTCCTAATTCTCAAGCCGCAGAAGATGCAGAGGAGTTATCTCTATATTCATTCACATCCTTTGCCTCAAGGGAGAATTTCAATCCTCATGGTCATATAGAAGAGACAGTCGGGAAGAAGTACAAGCATGAGTTTCAAGTCGAAGACTTCTGGATGAATACTCAGGATGATATAGAAGTGAAAAGAAAGATGCATTCCAGGTTACCCTTGGATCTCATCAGGAAGTGTAAAGTTTATAGAGTAGCCGATCAAGCCCAGGACAGTGGTAGATACCTCCAATCATCCTATGAGAAGGAAGATAAAGAAGTGAAGATAGATTGGAATGAGCCAGAGGTTTCGGACCTAAGAGCATTGATGGCTTCTGTGTTAGCTTGTACTCGTTGATGGGTAGACGTACAACATCAGAAGTTGAAGGAGCAGAATGTATCCATGACATTCACCCTGGAGACAAGAACAAAAGAAGGAGAGGCAAGTGTGAGTGAGAATACTTCTCATTCCAAGGGTTCAAAGAGAAAAGAAGGACCTGAGAAGAGAGAGCCTTCCAAGAAGAAACAAAAGGTGAATCCTGATCGTCCACCAAGTACATCTTCTAGGCCTGAAAAGGAAGCAAGTCAAGGAGAAGATCAAAGGCAGATAGTGTATGAAATTGATGAGTCTATGGAATCCATGGTGCAGAATGATAATCGAGGTAAAGGACAGGCACCTCAACATTCATCTAGTCAATCTCTTCAGGTTGGTGCTAACGAACAACAAGAAGAAAAGAATGATGATGAAGCAACATCTCCTTTCAGAGAAGATAGACCTCTACCTAAAGAAATACAAGTGAGGGAAAGGAAGTCTTCCATTCCAGATTGGCTAAAAGAGAGGCTGACAATAGTTGTGGTCGAAGAGGAGGAACAAGTATTCGACTTGGAAAGTCTCATAGGAAGTTCTCATGAAGAGGTCGAAAAGAAGAAGGCCACCAAGATGTCAAAAGTAATTAGAGATGAAGTAGGATCCTGAAAGGTGCAGATAGCTACACCATTGGTAGACAAGTATGAGGATGAGATTCTAGCAGAAGAATATGATCTAGATACAATTGATCTTGGCCCACTTACCTCCGAGCAGGCTATGGAAGAAGCAACTGATTTAGTGAGAACACTTAACGACAAACTCAAAGAAGAAATGGAAAAGAATAAGAAACTAGAAAGAGAGGTCAGTGCTTGGAGGAATTATTTTAGCCATCTTAATCAACCTTGGATCCAGCAATATCTCCTTTGCATGCCCTTCCCCTTGAGTCAGTAAATGAGGCAGAAATAATGAAGAGCTTAGCTCAAATCATGAGTTCTTGGATTGATGAGTCTTACAAGGTTGCCATTGAATTTGCAACAAGGATGCTGAAGACAGTCCACCGGGCTATCCAGGTTCTTGAGATCATTCATAATCTATTAGTAACTGTGGATGCATTTGCTCACACTAGAGATGTTGTCATCCCGGTCTTGCAAGTGATAAGAAGGACACCAAGATAGATTCTAGCACAAGAGAAGATAATGAATGGAGAAGCCCATAGCCTTCTGTAGTGGTCAACTTTGCTCTTGATAGAGAAAGTTCTATTCGAAGATATCAATTCCAGATGCAGGCGAGTTGAGGGAACCATCCACCCTATTCAAGACAAGGTGTTTGAGGTATTGTGTACGATCCTTGACAGAAGAATTGAGATCGAGACGGATGTAGACATCCAGGAATTGGAAGACAAGATCAAGATCATCTTTTGCAAAGAGAACACAGTCACCGAAGAGCAGCGAAATCAGATGCATTCTACTATGTTCTTGATTGACAAAAACAAAAGAGATAGAACATGGATGGGAGTCGACTCTTCTCACTGCCTTTGATCAAGTCCTTCACTTGGAAGAATGGATGAAGAATCTTCCTGAGATTCCCATTGCTGAGATTGAGGCGATCACGTCCAGATTCATTGAATATGCTAGAAAAGAGCGTAGAAAGGGGAACAAAGTTCTAGATGAGAAGTTGTTATAAAATGATGTGGCAACTTAATTCCTATTGGTCTGTCTCCTCGTTATTTGTGCCAATTCCTATTGGCTATGGATTGATAATGCTTATCTAAATGGGGACTTTTTTGTAACAAACCCTAATTAGGGTTAGGTGTCAAAATCTCCACGATCGATCTTCTTTTGATCCAGGCCATTCATTGTATTTGAGAGTGCTATATAAGCCCTCACTCACTTCATTTTAAGGAGTTGAGAGTTGAAAGAAAAAGTAAGAGAGAGAGAGTTAGAATTTTTTAGAGTCTGATATTGTCAGCAACATAGAAATAAGTAGTGAAGAGAGAAAGTTGAACATTTGTTGTTTTATTTGACTATGAGATCAATGAAATATTGAAGTTATGGTGTTTTATTGCAATCCTTGTGGCTATTTTCATGGTTGTTTATCTTCTTGAATCATTCCTAGTAGAGATAGCATTTAAAGTTTTAAGTTTGAAGGACGAATGTTGTGCTTGATCTTTGATAAGACTCATATTCCAAACCACTAGCTCCTTACTGATTGTAAGAACGCCCTGTGTGGTCAACTGGAAACATTGAGATTGTTTAAGAGTTCAATCATTGTTGGAGGCATTGATATGTATCTTACTGATAGTATCTATCCCCTTAGTGATTTGAAAATCATTGAATCCCCTTAGAATATCGCACCAATTCCAGTGGAGTTGTAACCTCTTGGCAATATTGAAATTGGTAGAGTCCTATCAAGACCAATCATCACTGAGTCATTCTTATGATTAATTTAGTTTCGCCTCCTCAAAACCTTTATCTTTTGATCTTTTTGAAACATCAGTTAGCATTAGGGGAATCCTGTTTCCTCATTTTGAAAAGTAGTCACACGAACAAGCTTTCTCTGAGAGTATGTAAGGCCCCTTGAAAAACAGTAAACACAACGACCACTGGTGCTTATCCACGAGTAGAGAACCTACATAACAGAACCTCGAAGTTTCACCGATTGATCCTTTTTTGCGATATCTTCAGTATTCGGAAACTTTACTCGAGAGGATAAGATACCTCTGGGTATTTTATTCTGTGTTTGGTCATGTACAAAATACATCAATAAGTACTCACACAAAGATGAATGCCATATAACAACAAATGAATTTGGGGAAACAAGCCTTAAGTTAACTCATCATATGAAAACTTAGAACAAGACGCATTCACATAAGAAGAACACAAAATCTACTATAGCACAAAGTCTAATCATATAGATAAACTGTTCAAAATTTCCATATTCAAGGATAAACAATAAAATCAACTTGTCTCTTAAAAACAACACAAAGTCTACTTTTATAGTCTTTCTCCCCCCTTTCTATCTACTGATTATCCCTTTTTATATCTAAATCCCCTTTTCTGTTTTCAAGAAACGGTTCGTTTTCAAAGTAACGGTCTTGAAAATGACCTTTAAAACATGATTTCAGATTAAAACAAAAATTACCAGAACTAACACTCAACTCATATTATAAATAGCTGTCAACTTCACACTCCTTCCTCGGGCATTGGATTCCAACTGGCAATCTGATTATCGATCATCTCTGCCTTCGTCTCCTCTTCTATGAGTACCCAGAGGACTGCTGAAAATTCATCTTCATCTTCTATAAGCTCCCGAGAAAGGTTGGTCAGGTCGAAAAGGATGTCATCTTGCATGTGTTCAACATCCGGCTGTACCATGTGACCTTTCCCCTTGAGTACCATCTTCTTAGACTAATCACCAGGATTTCTTCTTGCAATGATTTCCTCTTCTAGGCGTTGTTCGTGATTTCTGGCTTGCTCTGCAATCTTTTCTAATAGAGCGATAGTCTTTCTATATTCAACAAAATCGGTTTGTTGTTTCCATGCAAGAGCATGCAACCCGTGGATGATGTTTCCTTGCTGATTTTCCGGCCAATTTAGGTCTGGGTTATCGAATGGCAATTGGTTATCATGAGGCAAAACCATTTCGACAGAGGGAGTTCATGATGGCATGTGTTACTTTAGTCAGTCTTCAAAGGTGGTGCATTTAATTCTGTTGGCAGAAAAGTAATAATATCAAGAATTACTGCTCATGCCGCTATCTTGCGCATGTTCTTAATCGTTTAATCTATCATTAATGATGGTACTTCGCAAATCTCCTTTGGTTCACTTTTGGAAATTGTGCATGGCAATGGACTGACTTACAGACTGATAGGAAAAGAGCTTGAAAACCTCTGATATTCTGATACCGGTTCGTGAGGGGCATTGGGTATTGGAGAGGAATACGAAGTGAGAACTGTGAGGATTGATTGGTCGCCGCTTGATAAGCATTAACTCTTCATTCTATCACGATATCGGGTGAAAGTGAAATTTGGGAAAATCAAACATAGCTTCAACATTTTAGGATTTCATTGATAGGGCAAGTGCGATAAGGAAGAACTTCCTATGGATAGGCAATTTAAAAAAATGAAGTAGTGGGCAACAACTGGCCCTGTCTGGTGAGAAGGACTAAGGGGACGCAAAGAATTGAGAGCTTTACACAAAGACCAGTGCCTTATCCGTTGGGCTACAGAGTCAGAAAATGCAGAAGGAAACGACATTACGTGGAGGCAAGTAGAGGGGCAAAAGTGCAAACTCAAAAGGAACAAGACAAAAATGAAGCAAAAAGAAATTGAAAAAGCCACACCAAAATCGCCCAAAATATATACAAGGTCATAAGACCCTACCTCAGAATGCTTATGAATTTGTTCATGCGAAGCCATTGACTGATTGAGTAAAATAGGAGCCTTTACGAAAAAATAAATTCTGATCATAGGAAATGGTAGGAAATAATAGCCACTTGACGACTGTTCCAATGTTGAGTCTTAGACAAGAAGGGCGCAAAGACTTCTTGTATGTATACTCATGCCCAAACAACCATTCTTCATTATAAATTTTCGGACTACCTCTAACTTCTTCTTTAGCTTTGTGCAAGATCTCCATAAAGTAACCAGGCTCACCATCACTTGTAACTTCATGGGTCTTAGCAGGACACAGAAAAGAATCATCTAAACTCAAGCCTTCTTTTTCTGAACTACACAATAAATCATCCTTTACACTTGCAGCCACTGGTTGTGGTTTCAGAATGCCACACTCTACTACTATGGGATCAAATTTGTCAGGGATGGCTTCTATTCTTTTTTTGCAGATGAAATCATCACTAAGGGTACAATGCATTCCATCTACACCTTTTCCACGCTCCTTCACCTCTTTTTTATTGATTGAAACATTATTATGGGTGCCGAGAAATTGGGACAGAATCTCCTGAGTTTGCATAATACCTTTTTTATGAAGAGAGTTTCCAAGATGGGGGGACATATTACCTTTTCTTGTATATCATCTTCTTTTCCTTCCTTTTTTGGAAATCTAAATGCCAGATATTCAGGTTGCACTAAACAGATATTTGTTTGGCCAATTTCTAAACTTCTTGATCCTTTTTCAACCTTATATGATACTGAATTATCATTAAAGATGAACGTTTCCATTTCTTTAGTAGGCTTCTCAAGAACATTATTCCCTTTTTCTTCATCTATATCAAAGGAGAAAATCTCTAACTTCAGAAACAAAAATGGGGTTAGCTATAGTGTTATTCATACCTCTTCTTACATTATGGAGGCCACTGGAAGATACATTTTCTTTAACTTCAGTGATGTGACCGTCTTCATCAGCAATTCCACCCAGAACGTCACTATGTGAACATTCCAGACACCAATTTGGAATAAAGACAACATGATTTTCATCTTGTACTGATCTTTTCTCAAGGTATAAATTACTGGACTCAGTCAATGCTTGCACAAAATCTTGCCTACCAAGAACAGTGAAATTATAAGAGCCACGGTCTTCACTTTTTGGTTCTTCTTTAAGAAACCTTAATCTTTCTACTTTTGCCTGTAACTTATGAATCTCTTGCTCAAGGTCTTTGAGCAAGTAATATCTATGACACAAACCCTTTGCCAATAGTGCGGATTTATAATCTTTAGATGGATGTAACCCTTTCCTTTCAGCCTCAAAGACACTCTGTTTGAAGGAATTCCAGAAAGAAAGGAGTACCTTATCATCCTTAGCTACTATTTCTTCAATTGTTGGTGTGGGTCGTCTTCTGGATTTATTTGTTCGGCATTGAAACATTTTTCTGAGATTTATGATCAATTAGAATCGCCAGCCTCCTGTTGGAAGCAAGAAGGTACTAATTCCCCTCTGTCCCCAGCAGAGTCGCCAAATCTGTTGGTTAACAGATTTTGCTCTCTTTGGAATGTTGTGATATGACTCCTAGCCCAGACTAGAGAATAAACCATTAATCAACATTTGGAGAAGTTACGTTCTATTCTGCAACTTTCCTCTAAATTTTAAAGGTACAACTCCCTCTTATGATATAAATTTGGGGTTTTTCTGGGTGTGCTTCTGACAAAAAAGCAGGAAAGGCAAAACTTCTAAATTGAAGGTCCTAAAGGTAAGATAACCAACCATATAGATAACGAAAGAATCCCATCAGGCAAATCATCAACTAACCATTGTCATACAATACTCACACAAAGATGAACACCATATAACAACAAATGAATTTGGGGAAACAAGCCTTAAGATAACTCATCATATGAAAACTTAGAACAAGATGCATTCACATAAGAAGAACACAAAATCTATTGTAGCACATACTCTAATCATATAGATAAACTGTTCAAAATTTCCATATTCAAGGATAAACAGTAAAATCAACTTGTCTCTTAAAAACAACACAAACTCTTCTTTTTCAGTCTTCCTCCCCCCTTTCTATCCACTAATTACCCCTTTTTATATCTAAATCCCCTTTTCTGTTTTCAAGAAACGGTTCGTTTTTAGAGTAATGGTCTTGAAAACGACCTTTTAAACATGATTTCAGATAAGAACAAAAATTACCAGAACTAACACTAAACTCATATTATAAACAACTGTCAACTTCACACTCCTTCTTCGGGCACTAGATTCCGACCAACAATCTAATTATCGATCATCTTTGCCTTCGTCTCCTCTTCTATAAGTACCCAGAGGATTGCTGAAAATTCATCTTCATCTTCGATAAGCTCCCGAGCAAGGTCGGTCAGGTTGAAAGGGATGTCATCTTGCATGTGTTCAACATCCGGCTGTACCATGGGACCTTTCCCCTTGAGAACCATCTTCTTAGACTAATCACTATGATTTCTTCTTGCAATGATTTCCTCTTCCAGGCGCTGTTTGTGATTTCTGGCTTGCTTTGCAATCTTTTCTAATAGAGCGATAGTTTTTCTATATCCGACAAAATCGGTTTGTTGTTTCCATGCAAGATCATGCAACCCTTGGATGATGTTTCCTTGCTGGTTTTCCGGCCAATTCAGGTCTGGGTTATCAAATGGCAGTTGATTATCACGAGGCAAAACCATTTCGATAGAGGGAGTTCATGATGGCATGTGTTACTTCAGTCAGTCTTCAAAGGTGGTGCATTTAATTCTGTTGGCAGAAAAGTAGTAATATCAAGAATTACTGCTCGTGCCGCTATCTTGCGCATGTTCTTAATCGTTTAATCTGTCATTAATGATGGTACTTCGCAAATCTCCTTTGGTTCACTTTTGGAAATTGTGCATGGCGGTGGGCTGACTTAGAGACCGATAGGAAAAGAGCTTGGAAACCTCCGATATTCCGATATCGGTTCGTGAGGGGCATCGGGTATCGAAGAGGAATAAGAAGTGAGAATTGTGAGGATTGATCGGTCGCCACCCGATAAGAATTAACTCTTCATTCTATCACGATATCGGGTGTAAGTGAAATTTGGGAAAATCAAACATAGCTTTGACATGTTAGGATTTCACTGATAGGGCAAGTGCGATAAGGAAGGAAGAATTTCCCATGGATAGGCAATTTAAAAAAAACGAAGTAGGGGGCAATATGTTGGCACTCTCAGTCGATCGACACCCTTATAAATGTCTATGTACTTATCTTCGGGTGATGTTATGTTAGACGGAAAATGCTGTTATGGAGATACATTGTAACTCTGTGATCAATGAATATATTTGTGAATTCTCTATACATTGTGGATATGTGTATTGTTATGTTATACTTGCATTCTGTTATGTTTTGAACATGTACCCTACGGGGCAAACAACAATCATTTTGCCCTTTTAATATGTACAACCTGCATGTTTAGACTTGTACGGCTAGAATGAAGACATAGAAATCAGTATCAAAATCCTTGAAACAATCAATTCCAAAAGGTATAGCCTGGTATAGGTGAAATGTATAGCTAGCATAAGGGATTTACTGAATCTCATTAAACACTTCAAATCTTCTGATAAAAACTCTAGACAAACAAAATCAAAATCTGCAACTTCAAAAGACATCAAAATCCTTTATGTCTGCAACACCAAAACTGAAGATGAAATCACACCAACTAGATGGGGGGGTTTTGTCCCTGAAATTAGTAATATCAAAGGGTTTTTTTCCTTAAAGATTTTGGAAGAACTTAAGTTCTCTCTACAACCAAAGCAAATAACATTTTATAGTTTACGCTTGCAAATGAGCCGTCAACCTCTTTTGGTAACTTTTGTGGAGGGAAATAACAATAATTTGAAAATAATAATTCCATTATCCTCCAAAATGACCTTTTTAAAAAATAATATTTATCATGTGCAAAAGGCCCCTTTCCCTAGGTGTCCATCTTGAAACACAACTGAACACCTTTCTAACAAGCTATTACACTAAGTTGTCTTTTTTTAATATTTCAACATTAGACAACTTAAATGAATAATTAATTACCCGAGATGTGAAAGTACTATAATGATGTAACTATGCAATTTTGATCATGCCAAAGTGATCCTGAAGTCTTAGAATGATGGTCTGAAGCAACTGGGTGACTTACTAAAGATACCTTGCTCCTCCAAGAAGCTAGAAATCAATTTTGAAGTGACACAAGGCTCACCAAGACCAACTGAGCTCATTGCCAACAACATCTCTGCAAGAAACATCTTGAGCACTCCAAGAACTTTGGAGTTCTCCCCAACTCACCAAGAAGCATACAGAAAAACTCAAAATCTAGGTTAGTTGCTTACAAATCAATTTTGCTTAAAATGGGGACATTACATGAACATACCAACACCTCAAATATTATTATGTAGAAGTTTTACAAATCCCACCTTCTCAAATATTATTAGGTAGAAAGTTTACAGACCTCTAACAATGCTAGTGCTATCAATATAACTTATTCAAGAAAGAGAAGGCTAAAATTTACAATAAAGTTGACAGAAAGTATTTGAACATCACAAACTTGTCCACCATCTCAAATTATGGATCCCAGGACATTTTCATTAGTACACTTTCCAGCGATGCATCTAATTTGTAATAATATTTCCTAGTGCAAGCCTTAATGCATATTGAGGTAGATGGTACGATGTTGAAAATAATTATGTGATTTGATTTGTTTTAGCTAATTTGAAGTGTAAATAGATCGTCCTTCCATTTTTAGTGGGCCAAATTTAAGCATGGCTAAGGGGTGCTCATCAATCCATCCTTAAATCAACTTGTGAAATATGGGCTTCTAGTGATATAGATAGTTAGTAACCATCATGATAATTTCCTTGATTGACAGTTTCTCCTCTGGCTTTTTAAGTTAAAATTTTGTGTTTATAATGGAAGGGAAGCCTTACACTTCTGTAATTACTTAGGTGCATTAATAAATTTGTTCTATGCACTAATATAGTGTGTCAATTAGGATTTATTGGTTCACGCTATGTTATTGAGTACTAGTAGTAAAAATTGGGTACACGTACTAGTACTCTGTCATGCCCCTGATTATGAATCCAATAAAATAAAAATGTAATAAGTAAACATTCATTATCATAACAATGTAATAAGTAAACATTCATTATCATAACAATGTAATTAGAAACAAATATAATAAGTAAATTCAGAAAAATATATTCAATAAAAATTATATATAATAGAATTGCATTCATCCTGATTGGTAACTTGCAAAATAAATAAAGATAATTATTAAAGCAAATACTAAGTAACTTGAATACACACTAAAGGATGCGATTAGTGAATGTGAAGAGCCACGATTGAAGAAAGGGATATGTCTACTCCAAATGAAGAGATGCAATCGATCAGACTTTTGAGATATTTAATACAGAACCCGTACCCATTCAGCATCATCGAATCTTTATATCTTTTATATATATCCTATTTGGATCGCTCAATCTGAGCACCGGGCCTAATGTCAAGAATTGGTAAGAAGAAGAGTATATCGACTAAGAATCAGGCTTGAGTCTGAATCAAACTGGACATCACCATGGATCAGATCATATCAGAACTTTTATTAAATTACAGGCAGTAACTGTTGGCATATGGACACTCCAATGAGACATTGTGTGTGATTGAAGGTTTTGTCATTGATGGCAACCTTGCAATCCTATGGCACTGACAAAGCATTACTTAGGCAACCTTGCAATCCTATGGCACCGGCAAAGCATTACTCAGGCAACCTTACAATCCTATGGCACCGGCAGGACATTTTACTGGCAAAGCATTACTCAAACAAAAAGTGCACCGACATCAGCAAGATCAATCTACACCGGCACCGGCACAAAAGATGTACACCGGCATAGAAGGAAATATGTATACCGACACAGAGGCCGACAAGATTTTTGATATGTAATATTTTGTTTATTATTGTAAGCCGACTTGGCAAATTGTAAAATGACTTGTATATAAAAGAGATCATTGTAGGCATTTGTAGGATAAGGATAGGAAGCATAAATAAATTATAAGGCAGACCTAATGTGCGAATTGTAGGTCAAGGGTATATGTAAAGAACAGAGCAAGAATCGGTACTGAATCTGGCATTGAAGATGCTATTGTAAAGCAGTACAAAATATTGGATTTGTGTAAATCCTCATTGTAAGTCAGTGTGACTTCTTATTGAGCAGTGAGCTCTAGGCAGTTGGCCTTCCTGCATGTGGAGGCCCCTATTGTAAGTAATATTCTCTTATTGGCCAGTAAGTGAATATTGTGGGTCACAAATCCCACCGAGGTTTTTCCCACACCGGATTTCCTCGTTAAACATCTTGTGTTATGGTGTTCTTTTCATGTGGATGTTTTTGATTCTGTTATTTGCATTAATTCTTGCATACCGGTATACTGTTACTTTATGTTTTGCATATTCAGTTTCAAGAAAATTTCATTACCGGTCAGATACTGATTCACCCCCCCCTCTAAGTATCTGTGGGAACCCTAACAATTGGTATCAGAGCTTGGTCCTCTATTTTCAGAAGCCTAACAGCTTGAGGAAGATCTTGACACCGGTAAAGATGGAAAATCTGATGAAGCAACTTGAAGGAGCTCTTACTGACTATGATGCAGAGAAGTTGAAAAATATCAAATTAGAAGATGATTTAAAAGCAGCTCAGGACATTATTCAGGCACTTCAAGAAAATCTTTCTGTTACAAGAAACAAGAGAAGAGAACTTTGTGAAAAATTGCAAAATGAGAATGATGAAAAGGAATCACTAAATGATATGATAAGCAAATTGAAACAAGAGATCATGACAACAAAAAATGAAATGCAGGATATGACTATGAGATTTTGCAAAGAGATTGAGGACAGAAAGAAGAATGAAGAAGAATTGACCAGAAGACTAAGTGATGCAGCAAATGAGAACACAAGACTTAGCTATGAAAATGACATGTTGAAGACAGATCTGATGCATACTTAGAATGACTCAAATGAACTAATGAGACAAAAAGAAATCTTGGAAAGGGAATTGGAAACTGCAAATCAACACAGAAAAATTCAAGAAAAGCTCAGAAGAACTTGGTACCTTATTGAAGAATCAAAAACCCAAAGGTGACACTTCTGGAGTTGGATTTGAAGTTGGAGAAAGCTCCGGTACTGCAAATACCCAGGATCAAAGCAAACCGGTAAGACCCTCTAATACTTACAAATTCAATGGAAAATGCTTTAACTGTAATAAATATGGTCATAGGGCAAATGAATGTAGATCTAGGAATTATCAGAACATCAATCCTCCCACCGGTCAATGCACCAAATGCAACAAAATTGGTCATAACTCTGAAAATTGCAGAATGAATGTAAGATGTTATGTTTGTGGAAGATTTGGTCATTTATCAAATAAATGCAGAACACAAACCGGCATAGGTTATGGGAAAGTTATTTAGAAAAATAATGTAACTTGTTATGCATGTAACAAGATTGGTCATATTGCTAAATTTTGTAGAAGTAAAGGTACACCGGTAGATAACAGAAGTACTAGCTTGAAAGGTAAAGAAAAGGTTGAAGAGGTTAAGCAAGAATTTTCAAAGCAATGGATTAGAAAAGGTGATCTAAATATTGGGGTTACTCCTCCACCGGTAGAACCAAGAAATGCTTCACCGGCAGGACAATATGATGCTCCACCGGCAGGACAGAGCAATGCTCCACCGGCAGGATGTTCTTCATCAAATTGAAGAAAATTATTTTGAGGGTTTGGCAATCAAATGACACATGTACTATTATTCCCTCGGTTAGAGAAAAGAAGTTGAAAATCTTTCATTACCGGCAAATAAAGTTGAGCTAATACATTACCGACAAGCAATTAACGTGGTAGATAGCAGAAAAGACCTTATAAAATAAGTTTTTTGGCTCCATTTCATTTCACCGTGAATTCAAACTTTCAGAGAGCGTGAAGATTTCCAAGCTAAGGCATTCCGAGCAAAGAGGCAAAGCACTTCATCAATCAATCCATCCAAAGGCAGAAAAAGGTATTTATCATCATGGCATCCTCCTCTGCACCTGAATTCATAGCAAACCCTATAGTAGTCGAGGTTATAAAACGACCTAGGCCTGTGTTTCAGCTAGTTCCCAAGGTAGCTAAGAAAGATGACAACACAGGTGCTTTTTCCCAAATTCCAAAGGGTGTTGTTTATGTAGAAGACCCTAGAATGTATATTCATTGCAACATAGAGGAATTAGGTGATGAAGAAATAAAAAACATGTATAAATCTGTTATATGTGACAATGCCGGAAATGTGAAACCTGAACATAAAATTGTTGAAACCCTAGGATTCACTGAAATCCTCTGCATTCCTGAATTTCCCAAGGAAGTGGTTAGGATAGTTCTAAGCAGGGTACATGGCTCATTCTTTTGGCTTGACTTAGTGCATAAAATTACAAAGGTAGCTGTGAAAGTAGTAACAGGGTTACCTTCCACCGGTACCAGACCCGACAAAACCAAGAAGGTCTCCAATGACCTAGTAATGAAATTAACTGGTGCAACATCCGACAAAAGATCATTGAGGGTTAATGATGTGACCGATACAAATGTGAGATTCATTAGCATGATTCTAGGTTACAAAGCAACTCATGCTAATAGGTTTAACTCTGTTTCCAGTTTATGCATAAAAAGTGCTTATGACATGGTGAAGGACAACGTAAAAATTGATATCTGTGAATGGTTAAAAGATGAGTTAATTGACAATTTGGCAAAAATCAAGAAGGATAAGAAAGGAACCTTTAGATTTGGAAATTTACTTGTATGCTTAATGCTACATATAACCCAACAGGCTCCCGGTATAGGCTATAAGGATTTTGGATTCGACATACCGGTAGGAAAACAATGGTCTGACTTATTCAAAAACATGGGTGAAAACAGAGAAAATAATATCAATGAGTATTTTCAAGCACTAAAGGTCAGAATGAATAAAAGAATCAGACTATCACAGGAAATTGTCAACAAATACAAGGATGATATATGCTTTGTAATCAAAAAGGATGAGATCTGGATGGAAGTAGTCATCCCAAGAACAATCTGGGTTACAGAGATGGGGTATGAAACAGATGACCACATAGTGGAAACTTATGCCAAAGCACTTCTGGAAGCCCCCAATGAACCAAAGGAAGAAGTATTTGGTAGTGTTGAGACCATCGAAAGTCACATTCAATCTAAAAAGAGAGTAAAGAAAGTTGAGGCATTTGTGAGGAAAGGAACCAGACAAGCAAAAGCCATAAAGGAAGATGTACTAAAGAAAACTGGGATAACAGAAGATGAGTTGGCAGCCCAACAACCTGAAACTCATCTATCACCGGTAGATACTTCCTCAGAAGGAGATATGCTAGCAACTTTCAAAAGAGTTGTTAGGAAAAGAGACCCCTCACCGGTATCCACTCCTTCACCTAGAAGGACAAGACAAAAGCAACAAGCTATGAGGTCTCCGGTCAAGAAAGCCACACCAAAGAAAAAGTTGACCCCCAAAAAGAAGAAGAAGACAAACACTGACTTGGCCCCTTTTGACATATTACTGAATGAGATCACAGAGGAAGGTAAATTGAATAACATAGGGAAAATCTATGACACCCTATCAGATGATGAGAAAGGACAAGTCGAGGAGAGTGTTATATTACACATGGACATGTATAAAAAGTTTTTGATGCAAGTCCTAAATGAAATTCCTGATGAATTATATAAAAGACTTGAGGCCAGAAGGCAATGAATAGTTGAGTTGGATAAGAAGATTAAAATAGAAAAATTACTTGCAGTATACCCGGTCAACTCACCTAAGGAAATTGATGATCTGATAGCTCAGGCCAACCGGACAGTTTTTTTCCACTGCACACCGGCAAATATCACTAATGGCAGGTAGAGTTACTGAAGTTTCAAAGGAAACAGAAGATGGTTGGGATACATTCTTGGTTGAAAAAGAAAAACAAGAAGAATATAGGAATCCCAAGCCCATTCTGGTATATCAAAAGGACAAAGGGAAAGGTAAAGTTGGTGGACCACCAAGTATCAAGATTAGAGACAACTTACCCCCACCTCCTTTAAATACTCCACTGGTAAAAACAACAACTGCAGAAGATCAACCAGCAGCTGAGAGCATGGACACAGAGGATAATAATCCTAATCCTGAAGTCCTATATACTGTGAATGTTGATACTCAGAAAATCAACATAGTGGTAGATAAGGATACATCAGAAAACAAAGAGCAACCAGCAACAGAAAACAAAGAGCAACCGGCAACAGAAAACAAAGAGCAACCGGCAGCAGATTCAGAGAAAAAGATGGAATCTGGAACACAAACAGAGCAACCAACAGATTTAAAGGCTCCAGAACAGATGCCATCGGTAAGAAATGATGCAGGAGCACCAGTGCTTAAAGAGATGGAGACACAAACAGACCTACCAGAGGTCAATACTAGCATGGTCACTTCCACCGACACCCAGTTTATTGGGTCACCATCAAATGTAACAGAGGTATTGCTCGAATCTATCAAGAAAATAACTGATTATAGCTCACAAGCTTATAAAGCGATAGATGATTCAATTCTAGTTTTGAAATCAATAGCTCCCAATTGTAATATAGCCAACAAAGATTCTTTAGGCCAGTTGGATACACTTTGTAAATATATTTCTGGAAATTTTGAGCAAACAAAGGTAGAAACTGTAAAGGAAAGTGTGGAAAAAGAGAAACATAAATTCTTTGAGGAAGGAATAAAGAAGTGTAACAGGGAATTTGACACACTTCTACCGGAACTGTGCAATTTATTGAAAGAATACAAAACTCTGTATAAAGACACCTGTAAGATAAACTTTTTGACCATGGATGTAGACAAAAAGATGAGCAAGGTACAGGAAGAGATCAATAAACTTGCTGATAATTTTGTTAACTCACCTGATACATTATCAGTTTTTGAGGAAAAGATAACAAATTTTGAGGAAGAATTGCTCAAATTAGAAAGAGAGAAAGAGAAAATAATAAACAAGGCAAAATTTTTGAGATCTAAACTAAGTCCAAGATTGGACTATTTAGCATCTCTGAGTAAGGAAATCTCAGAGGCACTAACACAGGGTAGCAAAACACCAGCAGAACACTTGTAGCATCTCACCGGTACAGTATACAGAACTGAGATAGCAATAAAGGAGAGCAAGAAGCTTATGGATGGCATAAACTTAATTTTGGGGGATATTCTTCAGATAATAACTACCCAATTACAAGGTTGAGGTTATGAATTGGTACAACTACAAAATCTACTAACCTTTGTCATTGATGCCAAAGGGGGAGTAGTAGATGAGAAAATTCAAAGCACAGGGATCACATGCTCAGGGGGAGCTCTCACATTTTTGGATATCTTTTTGAAATTTCTCATGAGTGTTGCCATCAATGCCAAAGGGGGCGATTGTTGGCATATGGACACTCCAATGAGACATTGTGTGTGATTGAAGGTTTTGTCATTGATGGCAACCTTGCAATCCTATGGCACCGACAAAGCATTACTCAGGCAACCTTGCAATCCTATGGCACCGACAAAGCATTACTCAGGCAACTGTGCAATCCTATGGCACCGGCAAAGCATTACTCAGGCAACCTTACAATCCTATGGCACCGGCAAGACATTTTACCGGCAAAGCATTACTCAAACAAAAAGTGCATCGGCATCAGCAAGATCAATCTACACCGGCACCGGCATAGAAGATGTACACCGACACAGAAGGAAATATGTATACCGGCACAGAGGCCGACAGGATTTTTGATATGTAATATTTTGTTTATTATTGTAAGCCGACTTGGCAAATTGTAAAATGACTTTTGTATATAAAAGAGATCATTGTAGGCATTTGTAGGATAAGGATAGGAAGCATAAATAAATTATAAGGCAGACCTAATGTGCGAATTGTAGGTCAAGGGTATATGTAAAGAACAAAGCAAGAACCGGTACTGAATCTGGCATTGAAGATGCTATTGTAAAGCAGTACAAAATATTGGATTTGTGTAAATCCTCATTGTAAGTCAGTGTGACTTCTTATTGAGCAGTGAGCTCTAGGCAGTTGGCCTTCCTGCATGTGCAGGCCCCTATTGTAAGTAATATTCTCTTATTGGCCAATAAGTGAATATTGTGGGTCACAAATCCCACCGAGGTTTTTCCCACACCGGGTTTCCTCGTTAAACATCTTGTGTTATGGAGTTCTTTTCATGTGGATGTTTTTGATTCTCTTATTTGCATTAATTCTTGCATACCGGTATACTGTTACTTTATGTTCTGCATATTCAGTTTCAAGAAAATTTCATTACTGGTCAGATACTGATTCACCCCCCCCTCTTAGTATCCGTGGGAACCCTAACAGTAACATTCTTGTTCTTGGTGGTATGCATGGGGATGTGCTTAATATGTATGCTTAATATATGAAGCCTGATAATGTTCTTAAGCAGAATTTAATAGTAATATTAATATAGACTGCAATATGTATGACATACATACTTAATTTCATATACATTCATTACATACTTAATTTCATATACATTCATAGTACAAGAAGATATTGACATATTCTCAGTCTCAAGCTCTTAACCAGTTCTAATTCCTTTTTCCTGAGGAGTGGTGTGATGCTATTAGGGTGAGGCGGAGTAAAACCATCTCATGATAGATGAACCCCAAGGGTGAAAGAACTCATGGACCTGAAATCTGGGCTGCGGGCCCCAAGGGTGAATGGACTGAGGTTCTGGTAATCTAGGCTGCATGAGGGAGATGGTATCATTGTGCCCTAGACAAGCAAGTCTCCCATCTAGGACTAGAAATTGGAAAGGGATTAAGACTAGGCTGAATAAGGACAATACCGAACTGTACTATGAGCAACCTTAGTCATTAATTCGTAATATGGTAGATAGTAATGTATGTTTCCCTTGGGAATTGACAGCCTATAAATAGGGGACATTACATACTCAGGGTCCTACCTAGGCGTAGTTTGATAGATTAAAACCTCAGTTTCACTTTTCATTTTGGGTATGCCATTTCCTTTATCCATCTAGTCCTAGCTGTATCATTACTTTGTAACAACATTTCATATCAAAATATGCCAACAAGAAAGGAATTAAATATCATATCACTTGCATTTGTGAGCTATACCTGTGAACATGGAGTTATTAAACTTTATATCAGCGTTAATGAGATTGATTCTAGTTGATTTACATTATGCATATGTAGCAGTTGTTTGTTTATGTTTTGTGAAATCACTTTCCTTGTATTGTTAATGACTTGGCCTTTTGTCAAATGTTTGCAAAATGAAATTGAACCAGCTTCTACACTTCATGCAGCTAGTGGGAGTTGCAATCCAATTGATTGTGGTTCAAATGAAATTGAACCAAATGTTGATATTGACCCTGATGCTTTTGATGAAGAAGAATATGAATATTAAATATTGATTGTGATTTGAATTTTCATTGTGTAATGACATTTTGAGAGTTGAGTATTTTCATTTTTGCAAATTATTAATATATGAGGTATTTAAAAATTCTATTTTTTGGCAATTATGAGTATCACTGTTCTTATATATATTCCTATACTACCCAAGGAAAAAAAAATGCTGTACCTTTGTACCGGGTTCTGATTCTTGTACCTGCATCCGCACCCGAACCAACAACGTAAGATTCAAGTAGATGCCGTGATCTTGTTAAGGATTTGATTCATTTTATTTAAAATGAAAAGTTTGAGTTTTCTTATTAATAAATATCCTAAGCAATAGAATTCTTTCACTAGAAATTTCTAGTTTGCAATGCATATTCTGTTACTCTCACAGAACCATAATACCGTTCTTAGATTTAGATTATTTTCATTTTCAATAAACATATTAATAGGTCTAATCACAAGGTATCTCCACCAAAATATATGTTTGGTTTTCTTTGCGTGCCTTACCATGAAAATTATGAAAGCTTTGGGATATGTTCTTTTATCATTTTCTTCTCAAGTTGTTCTGTTAATAGACTTACATTTTCATTTAGCCACATACTTTGCCTCAATTACCACCCTCTTGTTGGTCGTTTTGGCAATTATGCTCATAACTCAGAACCACTAGCATGATCCACACGCTTTTGACTAACCATGTATCAACATACACAAATAAACAACTTTTTTCAATCGATGCAATTACTTATGCCAAAATGTCTTCAAGTTGGATGATGGCAAGGATACTGTAACATGCAACAAACTAATGCAAATTTGATTTATTAACTTTTATAATCTTTCAACTGAATAGAGGGAAAAACGACCCTGTTTTTTTTTGAACATCAATAACTGAAAAGAAACTTTATATAACTGGAAGCTTGATATAACAAGAACTATGTTGTAAGAATGAACAATAGATAAGAAAGTAATTTAAAACATTTCATTTTTAAGGATAAAGAGGGGGTTTAGAAAAGTACATTTCATCTGATTCTAACATTCTGAACTTCATAACTTTATCAACATACCAGTGAGGAGGGAAAGTATCATCAGGGCGCTTTTCTGCCCAACCACGGACTTACTAGTCCCCCGTGCCATATCCGACTGGATTGGCCCGACCCTTTGCAGAGAGGTAACGGGAAGTGGAACTCATGCCATCTGCACTGGAGGGTAATTCTACACAGATTCCTAGTCGGTCATACACTATAGGCCACCCCTAACTTGTATGACCTCTGACTGGAT
This sequence comes from Cryptomeria japonica, assembly GCF_030272615.1. NCBI lineage: Eukaryota > Viridiplantae > Streptophyta > Pinopsida > Cupressales > Cupressaceae > Cryptomeria > Cryptomeria japonica. The sequence continues at coordinate 531,351,522 of NC_081409.1, read as the reverse complement.
TGTGTATCTGGATTAACATACTGGTTGACGCTTACAGCAGTAGCCTCACCTTGTCTAAGGGTTTCTATGTTAAAGCATTCATGCTAGATCATGAAGTTAATTGTTCGTCGTCCTGCTTGGTTGGATTAAATTCCTAAAGGTATCCGAGTTCTCATGTCTGTCTCTATGCTACTGCATTCTGACTCTATGAGACTCATTAGCTGTCATAAATGTTTGGACTCAAGTTTCCAATGCTGGTTAACAGACTCAAGATGACTTATACTCTTATAATGTAATCTTCCTTTGACAGAACCCTAGATTAATTTAATACAGAGTTTATACTTGTACCCTTGAGCTAGCAACCCGCTCTCTCACGAGTACAAGGTTGAATCCAGGTTTAAAGAACATGTAGAATTCACTATACTTTATTTGAACCAATGTTCTGTACAAATTTACCAGTCTAAAGTACAATGATTGAATAGTCCGTAATTCACATAGTCTCAATGCTGTTTACACAAGAGAAGTAGCCACACTTGGCCTTTAGTAATTGGCATCCGCCATTAAGTTGCAAAAGATTAACATACGATGCCCTTTTTCACACATGGATATTACATGATTATCGTACAGTCAATACTTCTCCCTAGTCCGGCATGTTTGATTGTATTGGCCGGTACTCTACCTCATCCTAAGGTTTAAGGCCTTATTTCATTTTAGTTGAAAATTGTTCCAAGTTTCTAGTTTTATTGTAGCATGGTTTAAACTGGTAATCTTACCTTAGCATGGAAAAGTTGAGATAGGCAACCAACTGCTATCTCCCTCATCAAACACTAGCTTCTATGTTCTGTGCATATTATGAGTATTCGTGCTGCTATTATTTTGTTCAGTGAAACTATTTATTTTTGTTGAATGCCAAACTGCATTAGGAGGCTGTGAAGCTGTGTATTTCTATGCATATGACTATCTGCATTAAGAGGTGTTATAAGCTCCCTTCTCTACCGAACCTTTCACACTGAGGTGATGTTTACTAAAAGTCTAAGTGTTCCTGGGATATTTATTATGCTCAACTGCCTTAAAGAGTATTGAAATACTACTCTTGCCTGTTGTTTCTTACCAAGCTAAAGATAACTAGCAACAGTCAAATCATCCAAAATTGGGTTTAATTGAATATATGGCCGTTATCTGATCTCATCCTGAGATTTACGACCGTAATAAGATTAGATGTATTAGTTTATTTCTAATTCCACAATCTCCAACTTAATCTGAAATAGTTTTCCTTAGATTGATAAAGGAATGACCGACTATAGAGCTACTCGGTCTCCTGTACATTTAATGTTTTGTATTCTGCATTTGAAATTGTTCTTGCTACTGCTGCAATTATTAAATGCTCTTAATCAGTTCCTAATATGCCCATCTACATTTAGGAGTGCAGAAAACTATTCAAGTTTGTATTCCTTTATCCAACTAAGATAAGTTATAACTCATTCCTTTGGAAGTTATTCTTAAGATTGTGTAGACAGTTAACACTGCTGAAGTGTAATTCCCCACTTAATGAATTTCTAAATGGCCGAGTTAAATTCTAATCATTAACAGCTCAGCTATATTCTTCCTGAATAACTTAGAATATTACACACCTTTGAAATGTAAGAGTTTGTTGCAGTTCCAACACTGTTCTAAATTACAAGACTGCGTTGCTAAATAAGCATTCAAGTATTCATTTATACTATTCCCATAATTCGACCTGAATTCAACCTTACTATAGGTTTCAATGAATATATCTTAATTAGTATTTATGGGGTTCGAACCAAGAACCACCAATATAAAAGTTTTGTGTTCCACCATTCCACCACTATATATATATATATATATATATATATAAGCGTGTATTGTTGTAAATATGCATGATGCATAAGAGTTTAACTCTGCTGTGTACCAGTTATAATCCATACTGATATACACTTGCAAGTACTTGTTATTGCACATTTACAAAAATACACAACTACAAATACATTCTCATTTCTGTTTAAGTTTTACCAGTTGCCTCAGATATTAGACCTTCAATTTAAATGAGATGAGTCATACTGTTCTTATTCGAGGGTTTTTGTTTAAATTCTCTCAAATATCATAATGACTGTTGCTACAGTCTAAGGATTTTAACTGTGAAAATTTATTTCACAAATAAACATAGAGATATATGCCAAATAGAAATCCTAATTAAGAACTCAGGTAGTTGCAGGTTACCCTCTAATTTCTTAATGAAACAGAGATTCTACTGCTAAAAAAAAAGGAGCTAACAGCAGGATTTTATCAAAACAATACATATATTCCCTTTTATTGAAGAATACACAAAACCCTTCTCAAAATCCAAGAGCAGTTAAGTTATTCAGATTTAATAGAAGGAAATTGGCAAATACATGACGTATATTCACTTTAAAACTGCAGAAGGTTAAAACCTCTTACAACATTCACAGCAATTTCATTATTCTTACCACAGATTGTGCTTAGTCCAGAAAAAAGAAACAAGATATAACAGAGAACGTTTTGCATTTCCTTCTTTTCCTTTAATCTACCATATTTTGGAACTCAAATAAAAAAAAGGACGGAGAAAACAACAAATTCGTAGGGTTCAGCCTGAATACATGACCTGGTAACAGAAAACGATAGGAGTTACTGTGCCTTGCAAATTAATAATTAATAATGATACCAGGTCAGGAGTTATTAATAATGATAACAACTAACTTGGAAACCATTCGATGACTTAGAGTCATAAACCCTAAAATCTCTGAACGAACCAGCTGGGGTTACTTACGTGACGGTGGATGAAAAATTACCAAGGTCAACATGAGACTACCTGACTCAGGGTTAGGGTTTTAGATGGTGCAAGTTCTTCTTCACCTTACCTCCCGACCTAATGATACTTCCCCTCCCTTCTCAGACGGCGACGAACTCCTACACACACTTGGCCCAGTTCAAACAATTAGTCTGAAATCTTGTCATAACTTTGACATTTCAAAAATATTATTAACATAAGTAAAACATCTTAAATATCAGACATCAAGTTTCCACAATCCATAAGATATTAATCTAGAGTGCTTCCGGATTAGATCGTTTATGAGTTTTTTTGCATCAACGTTTCGGATCACACTCCGTGATCCATCATCAGGATGAATAGAGAGCATCTTCTCATTTCTGCATGCTCTCTATTCATCCTGATGATGGATCGTGGAGTGATCCGAAACGTTGATGCAAAAAAACTCATACACAATCTAATCCGGAAGCACTGTAGATTAATATCTTAAATATCATCATGATAAATATCAAAAGATCAATCTAACCGTTGTAAGTCCTCATTTCACCGTACTGGCACAAATACCATCAAGGGCATCATTACTCAGTTAAAACATGAACATCTAGGGCACATTCAATTAGTTACAACTTACAACATAAAAAATCTAGGGCATGCTTAAACATCTCACAAATATAGCATAGATAAACTAGGGCACACATATAACATGGCGTAAAGTAGCATAAAAATAACTAGGGCAAAAATGGGATGTAACAGATACGCTGAATATGGATGCCAAATTCCCAATGACTGATAGATACCAGTGATCTGCCACTCTCAGTTTGTGTTTAGGCTGATGAAAGGAAGACCTTTCATGTTGCTGGCCCTTGATTTTATTATTGTTTCTTAGCTTGATCTTGTCTATTAACCTACAAATCCAAGATATTGAGTTTCTATACAATCACATCATTATTTTATTATTGAATTGTAACTTGATCTTTTCCATTAACCTACAAATCCAAGAAATTCAATTACTATACATTCACATCACTTTCAAGTGCAGTAAATCTACCATGTTCCTCCAAGTGATCAGTCTGCCCAATCGTACCAGACACTATCATTTGGTATTCACAAAACAGACTTATGCTCCTTACAGTTTACACTATGCAGGCCTCGTAGGGATTCTCTTAGAATGCCATACCACAAGACCATTCCATCACGATGATTTCTTAATGTGCTATGTAATGGTGTTGAAATTCCAGATTTATATTGCAGAAGAAATATCAATATCTTGTTTCTAGGTATTTATCATGTTGGAATATGGGCATTGCTTCATTCCTTGATTTGCATAAAGATTTTGTTGATCTAATTGAAAGATTGGAATCAGTAGTTGATGAAGGGAATGCTATCTAATTTGACTGGGAAAAAGTTTAAAACAATAAGGTAACAACTTGACAACTCTTGGGGTTGCTTTGAAGAATCTATGCTTCAGAATGATAGCCTCCCAAAGCAATAGGGCCAAGCACCTCTGATCAAGATATATCATGAAAGAGGAGAAAAATTACTCAAGTTTCTCTATAGACAGCAGTATCTCTCCCAGATGTCATAGTGAATAGGACATCTAAAAGTAAAACATTTCTCAGTTTCCACCTCTCGGAGGAGGCAGAAATGATAGATCATGTGGTTTATGCCTTTTTCTGAATGAGGATTTTATTTTTTCACTTTGAGAAACAATTTGGTTTCCTTCATAAAGAATTGAGATAAATGAGAAGAAAAGTCATAATAAAACTTAGAAAAGAAATAGAGGATAGAATTCTTTCTAAGTTAACAAAGCTTTTAGTTTACATGTCTTAGTCTTGCTTTCCTGCATATGAAATCAATGTTTTCCATTCTATTCCACTCCATAGCAATACCAATTGCACTGCAATTTATAAGTGCATCAATACATTATGTTTACATTCCTAGTTCAGAGGCATTGATACTAACAATTTGCACTTTGGATAGGGCAGTTCACGTAGTTTTGGTGGTATTTATATATTTAGTGTATACATCGAGCTCTCAGCTGGGGAGTCCAAAGATTGTGTATGAAAAACTTCTTATGGTGGCAAGCAAAACAAGGAACTGCAGAGAACCATTGTCACATGAAGGGCAGGCATGTGGTCCTGTAAGTGGAAATAATGGAGGTTCATACCTCACCATGTTAAGTACTGGGGGCCTTGTTTTTGGCATCATAAATATTGTTGGCAACTTTGGTACTGTCTTCGTGGACAACGTAAGAATCTGATCCTTGAAATTTCACACTTGAGCATAGATTGAAGGCTTCTGAAATTTATCTTTTAATCTGAAGAATTTGGAAATTATTGTTTTCTGTGAGTAGGAATCATTATAGCAGGATATATTAACTTGTACATGCATATCAGGAATCATCTGATTTTATTCTGTACTTTACAATATGAAAGGATTATATCAGTATCATCCAAGATAGGAAACACAATTGCAGGACATCTTAACTCTTCATTGTAGGTGTTGGGTTTTGTGAAATTTATGTTGATAATTTGAATGTAAACATATTTTACTTTTTAGCACAAAATTCTCAGGATAGTCTGTATTTTGCAGGGATATTGGGTCAGTGCTATAGCAGCACGGCCATCCTCTGCCCACAAAGGTTACTTGCTAGGAGGTCTTGTTTGGTTTGCTATTCCATTTTCATTGGCAACATCATTAGGCCTTGGTGCTGTAGCTCTTGATCTTCCATTGACAGCAACTGAGGCTAAGCATGGACTGGTGCCACCTGCTACAGCAATAGCTCTTATGGGAAAGGGTGGTGCTGTGTTGCTTCTTACAATGTTATTCATGTAATTTACTAATCTCTGATTTCCTTCATTTGCTTGAGCTAATTTTGGAGGGATTGTCTTACTGATGCAGAGAGAAGAAAATTCAAAGTTGTTGCATTATTTTCTTAGCATCACAATATTCTATTAAAATGGCCATAGGAAAATTGCGGGCTGAATCAGTATAATAAAATCTTTTACTTTTCCAGCTTAACAATCACAATAACATCAATTGCACAATATCAGTAACAAGAAGAACACACGATTTACATGGAAACCCTTATCGAAGAAAACCATGGCAAAATATTGCTTATATAAAATTGTCTTACAAACTTCATAGGCACCAACCCACAGGAGACACCAATCCCCTTAATTCATAGGCACCAACCTACTGGAAACACCAATCTCCACAATTTGTAGGCACCAACCCCCACAATTGAGCGCCAACTCAGTAAGAGACACCAATTTCTTCTGAATTGGAAGGCACCAACCTCTGCAATATCTGCTCCAAAACTTCAGTTATTTTTGCTTCAATTCTGCCTTAATCTTTGCTCCAAATCTGTCTTATATCTCTGCTCAAGGTCTGCAATAAAATTGATGTGATGAATGGCCTTTATGATTGCTCAAAAATGATGTATTGATTGCACCAAGGTATGCTCCAAATTCTGACCCAAACCTGCTCCAAATCAGGCATAATGTCTGCTACAAATTTGCAATGAATTCTTCACAAGTATTTGCACATGTACTTCATATACATCTGCACTAATTCTTCATACAAGACTGCATTTATTCTTCATAAGTATTTACACATATTCTTCATATACATCTGCATTTATTCTTCATATAAGGGCTGCATATATTCTTCAATATGGATCTGAAAGACTCTTCATAATTTTCTGCTCTTAGGTCTACTCTTAATTGAACTGACATATCATTGTAATTCTGCTTGTTATTTCCTTCCACATCATCTCCTTTTATATCACGCCAAAAAGTTGCGACTTATTGAAGGAGGTTGACCTCGAAATAAAACAAATACATTTTAGTTTAATCTTCAAATCACCTATTAGGGGGAGGTCGGCCAGCATACAAATAAAGCCAATTAATAATTGACCTGGGCACCATTCATGAGGTCGGCCCATTCTAAATGAAACTTGCCTTTACTAATAAGGAAGGGGGTCGGCCTCCCTAATAATAAACTTATTTATTGGCCTTTTTTAACTTGTATCAAACTATGGTCAGCCAGCAAGAAGGTGATGATATGAATATTAATTTAAATCTCTAATTTCATTTGACAACAACAAACTAATTTTTTCTTTAACATCAATGACAACATGCATCAATGATAACCTATCTTGCTTTGACATCAATGACAACACAATATTTCCAACAGGTCCAAAGGAAAAAATTATTTTATGAAACATGTTTAATTGTTTCAAATACCAAAATTTGTATATAATATTTAATTTAAAGGAGAGATTATTTGTGAAACCGTTCTGTTTTATTTTGTGCACAAATGGCATGCTATTTTTACTTTTTATATCCTTCCTCATCAAAAGCTTTCCCCCCCAAAAGGTATATATTAAGGATTAAGTAACTTTTTCGGTCCCAGTCAAGACAGCACTCTGAGTTTGGTGTCTATGTTATAATAACTTTGAATGTTGTATTTGTCAGAAGATCTGTAATAGTGACCAATGTATCGATTTTGCTTAATTAACTCTGCCTCACGTATTTGAAGTTGTACCATGTTGAGTTCTGGGTGGCTTCTCTCACTTGTTAGACTTTTAAGTATTGTCTTGATTCTTATATTAGAAACATTGGGTTTTCATAGTCCATCAAAATGAAAATTTGAAGCTTTTTGATAAAACTGTCTGGTATTTTTCAACATTGACATTTCAGATGACACTGTGTGATCCTTTATCAGGATTATATGGGCAAGAGAATTATCTCATCTTGATGAAGGATAATGTAGCGCGATCCTAAACTTCAATGCAAATAACTTCTACACAAGTTTATCCAAAAGCTTCAAATTTTCATTTTGACTGTTATGTTTCAGATTCTAGTTGAAATTTCAATGGATGTGATAAATTTTGTGTCTTCCTGAATTTATTTGTATCCAACTGGAATACTTGTATCAAAATGGCATGGAATCTGAAAAATTTAAAAGAAATAAATTGACAAATTAACAGTTTTCTTTAATGACAATAATGAGGAAAAGATTAATTCATCACCTCATAATTAGTTTTGTTACTAGGTGAGCAAGTAGGAGAGAGTTTAAGATAGACATGGAACTGACCCAAAGTAGATATTTTCTAGTCTAAACCTTAACTATTATTACATTTTTTGAAAGACATAGAAATCTTGAGGTTTCTTTAGGTGAAAAGTAACTGATGCTACTTTTATTTAACTACATTCATGATTTTGTAAGCTTGTCTTTGATAGACAAACAATTGGTAGGATAGAGAATATGCAATATATTTATTAGAAATTGTTTTGACCCTCACAAATTTTTCCTTAACATTGCAAATTTTCCGTTTTGGTTTATAGGCATTTTGTCAGAGAGTTGATAGAGCTAGAAGGATGTAATGTCCCCATTTTTGGTCACTTCAACATTGTAGTGAGCTTCGGCTTTCCTAGTGACCATAAATCTTGTCAGAGGGATGTTTGATGTTGGTGATGAGCTCATGTGATCTAGAGGACTCTTATGCCACTTTTCAAAGTGAATCCTAACTTTTGGTGGATTCTCCAAGATTTTTGGAGAGTGTGTGTAACGCCCTGCCAAGGAACCCTAGAGGATAAGAGCATAATATACAAGAAATGCATGGATTTTTTTTTTTGAAGTAATTAAGTGTCATCATGCGTAACACATACAAGTATAACGCTCAACCTCTAGATAAAGTCATCTATTTGTTAACCAACTATGCACATGCGGGAGCCTAAACTCTAGAAACTCCAACTGAGTTAACTCAAGTCACCTCTAAGGGCTCCCTGATGTCACTACCTTAGCAACGCATCCAAGATTGGGTCAATAACTCATGTCCAACCAGGAGATGACTAAATTAACCTCCAACACTAAACCAAACACATCTACATTCATTTTAAAACACCAATTGAAATGTTCCTACGATAACAACATGATATATCAAAAAATAATAAAGATACAATAGCATAGATAGTGTCCACTGTCCGATACCAACATCGGCACACAGGAAGCAATACTTATCCATACCATATTAATTACATCCATCTCCAATTGGAGTGTTTAATACATACATGATTGATGATACAATACATGCTTCAATATACAAATGATTACATCATACAAGAAAGAGAAGATAATGAGAAGAATCCAGTGCCGAGGAAGGAGGTAGAATCCATCGATTCGTTCATGAACCAAGTCGTCCGATCCCCAATGGTGGTTGGCAATGTGTAATGACCCTACTAGTTAGAGATCACTGTCCTGCAAAACAGATTGTTAGAATACAACAAATATATATATATATAACTAATCTAACTTGCAATTAAACTTCAATTACTTAATTAACACTAATCTCAATTCTTATTTAATAAAAAGGATACGAGTGCAGTACTGGGACATGTCCTTAGGTGGCTGTGAAGCTCGCCTTCTTGGAACCCATCTTGGTTCCAAGCCATACCAGGAAATCGAAGGTTAATTCGATTCCTGTCTTGGATGTAATTTATTACAGCCAAGCCATACCAGGAAATCGAAGGTTATTTCGATTCTTGTCTTGGATGTAATTTCTTACACCCAAACCATACCAAGGAAGACCATCATATATGATCAATTCCTTGCCTTGGATGATGCATCTCATCATCCAAGTCTACCAGAGAGGACCGACCAGATCCGTCTCTTGTTGGATGAACTTTGTCAACCAAGCCATAACATATATGCATATAGATACTCAGTATATATTGCCTACTAGGGATTATCATAATCCCTCCATTAGGCTAAGGGAATTTCCTCCCTATAGCCTCCATCATATAGTCACATTATTCATATTACATTTTACGATTCATTATCATTTTCCATTCCATAATTTACGTCTACATTTACATATTCTTTAATCCTTTATATTGATCCTAGATATACATAAATATTCTGCATGGATACCTATATTTATTGCCACATACATATAAGTAAACATTTAGTAATATATATATTCATAAATATGCATTAATATATATGTGTGTGTGTGGCACACATGTCTACACACATATGTACCTTATGACTCATAACACCTCTTACCTGTACGCAGATCACAGCCTACTGTTGAAGTTCGTAAACCGTAGTCGCCGTCTGCAGATTGAAGTCCGCAGTTTAGATTGAAGTCCTTTCCTTTTTCCTATTCTCTGTGCCCCCCTTACGGTCTCTGCGGTTGTCTTGTTATGTACCCGTGGAGGGGGATGGTCGTGTCCCTCCAAGGGGTCCCTTTCGTGGGAAGGGGTGTGACGGTAGTCGTAGCCCAGGCTGCGACTCCCATCCCACCACTTCCTTTCCGAGGGAAGGGGTGTGACGGTAGTCGCAGCCTAGGCTGCGACTCCCGTCCCATCACTTCCTGCGGGGGGGGGTTGGAGGGGAAAACCCGTGGTGTCTAACTCTCGAAGAATGCACTTAATCTTAATCTTATACAAACCACATTTCATGTAATATTAAATATGTTCATTTAATAATTCATATTTCCATCTTTTAATATATTTAAATATATTAACATTTTCTAATAGTTTATTTCATATATTAATTTTATTTAATATATTAATATTATTTAATAATTCATTTCATCTTTTAACATTATTTAATATATTAACATCATTTTAATAATTGACTTTATCACATTTCAAGAATAAATATTAATATATATTAATTAAATAATTTATTTAATAAATAAATAAACTTCAAATAATCATTCGTTGTTGATCATTATATTAATCAATAGTAATACTTGCCTCATTTAGGATATATATAACAATCAAGGAGGGGACATGACACAATGCCACCCGATCATGTGGAACCTGTAGGTCCACCCCATTGTGCTCATGGAGATAGCCACACGACTTGAACAATCATATACACATGCAAGGGGAGTAATAGGCCCACACAAGAGTAAACATAAAGCAACACTCAACATGAAGCACATCAACAATGAGAACATAATCCACATCAAGGTAAAAGATGGTAAGGCCAAAACCTCAAGCAGTCAATCACATGAACCAATAATAGTGTTCTCAACAAGGAAGAGTGACATCAGAGTATCAAGAAGGAGTCCACTCGTCAACCAATCATCAGGAGGCAATAAGGCCAAAGGCCAACATATGAGAAGTCCACATACATCCATAAAAGAGTACTATCAACATGGAAGGCATATCATCTTCCAGGTGCTACTCATATCTACAGGGCAAGGTACATAGAGAACAAGAGAGGGGAGTGTCATCGCATAGCTCAAAGGGATGGCTCACACGGAATTGAGTAGTCCTCTCATATAGACGAGGAGACCCAATCATGCTAGATCAATGCCCATAGACGACCAGGCCTTCCCAACTCATCCTTAGTCTATACGAGCACTCAAGGCATGCGAGGAGCATCCACTTTATCTTGGTTCATTTTGTTAATGTGTCATTAGTTTCCACTTGATTACTAAAATTCCCAATGAGTTATCCTGGTGGCCCCTTTGTGCCCCGACATCCATTGGACACCACTCCCATCATTGGCCCTATTACCTACCTAGGCTCAAGAAATCCAAAACATGAAACTAATGACTAGATACCAATATGCAAGACATATACTTTAGCCCAAAATCCTCAATACATATCAAATAGTATTCACATTTACAATGCCATGTGCACACATAACCATAGCACACTCAATTAGTGAAAATACCACAAGAACGGATCCCAATCGATCCCAAATCAAGGTTACACACAAATCTTCGTGCCACAACATAGAATCATACTTAAACTATCACAAATCACTCTCATCAAGGTCAATTAGGCCTTAGAAAGTAACCTACAGGCCAAACAGGTGCAAACGTAAGCTACAAATTAAATCTAGTCAAATGTGCCAAGCTGCTAATCAAATGCGCCACCCTACACATTAGATGCACATCACTGCTTTGGCAGATGTGCATTAGCATGGCAGATGCGCCCTTTTGCCTTGTTAGGTTCTCAGAAGCATCAATTTGACAAAAATGGAAGGGGGAAAGCAAAATTTGAAGGACACCCATTTGAAAACTACTACATGGCGCCCCAAAAACATGATTGAAAGACTATTTCACCCATCCCACAAAAATTTGGACAACATTTCTCTTCGAAAAACCATTGTTTTCAAAAATTGATTGAATCATCTACATACACATCCAATTGATCAAATACAAATGAAAGATTGCTCAAAAACATTCTACAAGCTACTGAACACAAATCGAAACCATTTGAACTGAGCAATAATAGAGGGAGACAAGAGTTGGTACCTCAAGTTGGGAGAAAATATCAAACTGAAAGAACACACCACACATACCGCATTTGGGAGAGATTTCCGAACAGCCTATGGAGATTCCCAATCCAATTCTTTTGAGCCATCGCCCGCAAAATTTCCCCAACCCAATCTCCCATACTAAACCAACCAAGTTCCCCAAGAAGTAGGGTTTTGAGAGCAAAAACCATGGAAAGTAAAACTGTGTGAAAACGAGCTCTCAAAACTAATTATAAGCTCACTTTTGGAGTGGGAGATAAAAATAATAATAAAACCAAATTAAAACTATAAAACCTACTAACTCCAAAATGACCCCAAGGGAAAATATTCTAATCACTTTAAATTAAATACATGAGGCATGGTGCACATTGAAATATTAAGTCAACATAGCAATATTAAAATACCATTACTATATGCACATTAAATAACTACAATTCACATAAGACCAACTATGCACAACAGTCTTTACTAGTCTTTCACAAATATGCAATAGGATGACTGGACATTACCTAAATGGTAACCGATGGTACAAATATGTGCAATTAGGGGTATCGTCCAAATTAGGAATGATGGCTAGGGCTAGGTCACATGAATGGCCAATGTGCTATCTCTTGTAACCATCGTCGGGGATATGGGCACGCTCAGAACTATGGAGCCAGATGGAGTCGATGCCCTGTACCTGCATCAACCAAAACATACAATACCTAGGCATACATATATAATATAATATAATTGAAACATAAGTAATCATTCCTCAATTGGGGTCACATAGCAATATCGCCAGTAACATGATAACTCATCAAATCCATGTAACATTTGCAAATGGAACTTTTACCTAAATTTCGCTTCCAGCTCAATTAGGTAGAGCTGGGATAGTGGTTGCACTAAAAGACTAAAAGTGCACATCTGATTATGTTCAGGTTGTCATGCAAGAGAGATGCTACCAAATGAATACCATGCAAGTGTTTACAAGAAGCAAGAGTTTACAACAGTATATGAAATTTGCTCTCTTTATTCATAAATTCAATTACAAGTGTATAGTTTCCCACGCAAGCCGTGGGATTAACTTATTCTATGCTATATAAAAATAGACTATACATTTGATGAACAAGAAAGGAAAAATCATAAGAAGTGGATAGGGATCCGTTATTGTTTGGAATGACGAACCCTGAAGGTCGCTTGTTGAATTTGGTCGAATTCTCCTGTGTGTTGCTCCGCTGTCCCTGGATACCTACAAGTGAATAGAAGAGAGATGTTAGAGCCTGGGATCACTATACACATCTTATACATCAGAAAATGCATAATCCATCCTGATAGAGCATTGAACAAGTTATACAAAAAACAGAGAACAAAAAGGTAGTGCAATGTCATAAGAGTGCTATAAGATCCTCAATGGAAGCCTCTAAGCTTCATCATATTTTATTTAATATTGTTTGTTTCCTTGTGTAGATGCAGGTGATTATGTCATTTGTCTTCATTCGATGTTATTATTACAGCATGTGGAGTAAATGGGCTCCCATGAGGGTTGAGCTCAGCATGTTGTGATATTAAGGATAGATTATTATGACAAAGATGCAACAATCTTTACCCGTCTCCTACGGTAGTCACAATAAAAGAATACTTGGCGCTCATGGCAGTAAGCTGATAGGAAAGTGTGGGTCCTAGATGTCAGTACCAGCATACTATCATAAACGAGGGGCACTCATTCACGGAGACCATCCTACAAGAGAGATAAGGAAGATTGCATGATTGTCATAATAATTGTAGTTAGAGGACAAGCATGGCTAGTAACCAATAAAGTCAACCATGGTCCTATCCAAGGGTCAAAATAAATGCTTACAGTCAATACCTTAGAGTAGCGATCAAAGGTATAGATGAGAAGTCAAGAAAGTAGTTTTATTCAATGAATCACAGTGGTCAAATAGTAATGAGAGACTCAAAAGCCTAAATAGTAGCAAAATGGCAGCCAAAGCATCAATGGTTAATGAAGATCATGTTCTAAAAATGACAATACACAGTGATAGATCCTCAAAGCAGCACTTTACCTTCAAAGACAAAAGATGAAGTCATAATGCATATAGAGAACCCAAAGGGGGGTTTGAAGATGATGAAAGGCATTCATGAGCATCAATAAATGATATCACTGTTATATGATCAAAGGCAGTCCAAGAATAAGATTGCAGTTATTGTTTAATGACCAGACATACCACAGTTGTATGATTGTTTTAAAAGACTGCAAATATATAGTCATAATGCACATTTGAAGAGCAACTATAAAAGGAGGCTGCCATGATGAAGAGCCAAAAAGATGGATGATAGGGGTTCTTCATTGAATAAGGTACAGACTTCAGATAAAAAGGAGATATGAGATCAGTCATCAGAGATATCTATGACACTCCATTTGGCAAAAAGATAACAGTGAGCATCAAATCACTCCCAGATTTAAAAAAAAAAACAGTCAAAGGCAACATCCTTGAAGACATTGTGCACTCAGTTGGACGGTATACAAGAACAATCAAAGTTGTAAAAGGACAGTGAATAAAGAGATTAAGACAATCAGGTAAGATATTAGTAACATTCTTAAAGAACAATATGAGAAGAACAAAGAGCGTTTACTAGTCACATACATCATGAGGGCAAATCTGAGATATTAGGACAGCTACAGCCAAGGAGATACAGAAGACAATTATCCGCTGTTCAAAGGATATTCATGGGGTGTCTTGAAGACTACAAAGATATCAGAACAGCAGAACATTCTAAAAATAGTGCTACAGTTAACAATAAATCTCAGCCAAAGGCAGATTTGATGCAAAGATCAGAGAAATGTTTAAAGAAAGAGCTATGAACATGATCAAATCCTGATATATATGCAGTCATAGAGCAGCTACTGCAGATCAACGATACCATCTCAGTTTTGACAAAGTAAAATCATTTCAAATCAAGGGTAGATCAGTAACATTCACTGTACAAGGAAAGAATCTGTTTCAACTCATAGCTTTACCTTCAACAGTCATGAGAGAGGGTTCCAGAATCATAGTAATCAAGTTGTTGGGTTGCAGTAAAAGGTATAGGGTCTGATCAATGTCAAATTACAAGACTATCATCCACAGTTTGTGGCAATTCATATTCACTGTTACTGGGTAATTTCAGTCTGTATGCTGGGCAATTTTCCTGCAGCCTAGCGTATGAATATCATATGGTTGGTCCATCGACTGAGAGAAATAATTCTGATACAAACAGAGCAATCTTATCTCCAGAGGACAGAGAATAAATGTTACTCATAAGTGCAGCACTACAATCAAAAGTGTTCATGAGGTCAACGTCATACAAAGAGAGCAGTAAAGTCTTTTTCCTTATCATTATAGTGAGCTGCTCATAAGGGCAGTCATAAAGAGTTTTGATAAAAATCTTCAGAAAGAACAGTGCCAACTCATTCATCTTATGATAACTTTCAAAGACAGTGATAGAGCAAATGAGACTAAGAGATTGCTGTCAAAAGTTTGAAAAGCGCATTGAATCCTACAAGCCAAACAGGAGAAACAGCAAGTTATCCATATTCAAAGGTATAAGAGCTCCCACAGTCCTCACTGTTACAGTCCCTTAAGATTGCAGTCGCTAAGCAAGTAGGAGTTGAGTATATACAATAAAAGAATAAGTGCAGGCTACGGTCCTCATAGGGCAGTGTTTAAAGCTTTGATTGAGGGTTTGAAACCCTAGGGTACAAGTTAGAGGTCAAGGAGTAGTGGAAGATTCCATGAAAAGACCTTTCAAATCCATAAGATTTAGTTCTCGGTCATAAAGCAGATTTATTGACAGCAACAATAATGAATAAAAGCAGTGCTTCTAGAAACAATGAAATCATGATATGTATTGAGTTTTGATAGTGCTTATCAAAGGAGAATAACCTGGCATGATCTCATTATTCGGTAACATTCATGAAAGAATATCAAAGAGCAGTATTGTCACAATAAGAGTATTCCAGCACTTCAAAAGAAAATAGATACAGCCTAAAATGATGCATACAGTGATACAGTCCCAGCATACTGAAGGAATCACGCACAGGGGCACTGAATACAGTTAAAACATGAACAAAACCCTTTGAATGTTTCGTGTGCAATCAAAACGTCTAAGGAAAAGAGCAGTTTGTGTAGATGCACAAAAGAATGATATTGTTAAAGTTTCAGACTGTTATTTTTCGCAAAAATGAAGCTTACCTAAAGCAGCCAGTTAATAAAGTGGGAATCTGCAGATTATTTCCAGGATTCGAACCCTCAGGAGGAGAAATCTAGCCATGGTGGCATCCAACTCATAGAAAATTGTCAAAATATGCCCTTCACCAATGAGTATCGCTTGCAAATTCTTCCAGAACCTCCATTCAAGCATTCGAATGAGCAAAACCCTCGACTACACATAGAGTAACGGCAGCGCCAAGAGATTTCAACGCAAGAGAAGAATGAAGATGCCAAATGCAAGGAGTGAAGTGAAGCGCTTTAGGGTTCTGTTGTGACGTATTCACACATTGCCCCATTGCAAATGGGGACCCCTGCGTTTTGCTTTCTAGGGTTTGTTTTCTAGGTCTTTTAGGGTTTTGTCTGTTAGCCTTTAGCGTTCGAGTGTCGCCAGGGGGATCACCTGGATAGCAGGTGCTTGAGTTAGGTCAAGTTGGTGAGTGATGAAGTCTGGAATGTCCTGATCCTGAAATTTGGCTAAGTCTGGAATGTCCTAATCCTGAAATTTGGCTAAGTCTGGAATGTCCTGATCCTGAAATTTGACTAAGTTTGGAAAACTGAAGAATCCTCCAAAAACTAGATTTTGCAATATAACTCTTGGAGGTCTGAAACCACTCTCAAACATCCTGAAAGTATATATGGAATATAACTTAAAGTATAATTATATTTAAATGTTATATTCCATAAAATTATCCTCATGGAGAGTCTAAAAATGTCAAATTTCGCTCCTGACCCTTCCAGAGGGTCCAAAGCGAATTTCGCTCCTGACCCTTCCAAGGGATCCAGAGCGAAAATCAACCGAGGACTCATTTCTTGCCTCGAGAGGGAGTTGGATGATTTCAAAGATCAAGATTTTGCTTAAAAAGTGATTTTCGCTCCTGGCCCTTCCAAAGGGTCCAGAGCGAAAATCAACCTAGGACTCATTTCTTGCCTTATTTGACCAAATTTTGATTTGCAAGGCATTTTGAAGGGAAAAGTGGACATGTTTGGACTTTGGAAATGTTTGAAAACCTTGAAAAAATGATGGATTCTAGCCTGGAAGAGGAATTTCGCTCCTGACCCTTCCAAAGGGTCCAGAGCGAAATTCATCATAAACTTCATTTGCCACCTTGTTTGAGCTTGAAACCTTGTTCCTAACTTGGAAAATGATCTAATTTTGCCTTGTGAAGTGGTTTGAAACCTGAACACTGAGCAATTTGGCCTAGAATGAAGATTTCGCTCCTGACCCTTCCAAAGGGTCCAGAGCGAAAATCTTATTTGAGCTTATTTTTCACTAATTTTGGCTAAATTGTGATGTGCAGGGTCTCTTGGAGTGAAGATTGGACATCATTTAAAGATTTGGAAGCATGCGAAATGAAGATTTTTGGACAAAAGAGGAATTTCGCTCCTGACCCTTCCAAGGGGTCTAGAGCGAAATTCCCAATAGCTCTCATGTTGCAATGAAAAAGGTTAAAGCATAGGCATGAATGGAAGAAGAATAGCTTGTTTTTGCCTCTTGAAGAAGTTTCAACTTTGAAGAATGAAGGATTTTGCTTAAAACCTAATTTTCGCTCCTGACCCTTCCAGAGGGTCCAGGGCGAAAATCTCTATAGGAGGCATTTCTTGCTCAGTTTGGTCGAATTGAAATGTCAAAGACATGATGAAAGGTGGAAAGAGCATGTTGAAACCCTTAGGCATGTTTGGAAATGAAGAAAATGAAGGATTCTGCCCAAGAAAGGCAATTTCGCTCCTGACCCTTCCAAAGGGTCCAGAGCGAAATTCCTTGTAAACACATTTTTTAGCCTTCCTTGGACATAAAAATTTATTCCTAGCATGGTGAAAGGTGAAATCCCACTTAGCAAAGAGGTTTCAAGGTTAAAAATGAAGGATTTTGGTCAAAATGGTGAAAATCACTCCTGACCCTTCCAAAGGGTCCAGAGCGAATTTTCTCAAAAAGCACTTTTTTGCTATCAAATTTGGCTAAGTCAAGTGGGGGATAAGATGAAACAAAGAAGGAATTGCCCCTGGGATTAAGTTGAGATTGGAAGAAATCATCAAAAGGTGAAGGAATTGAGCCAAATGGTGAAATTCGCTCCTGACCCTTCCAGAGGGTCCAGGGCGAAAATTCTAAAACCTATCTTTTCTTCCAAAGTTTGGGCAAAGCTAAACTTAAGCATGGGTTTGAGGAGACTTTTGAATTGCCTTGAAGTGAAATTGGATTGTTAAAAATGAAAATTTTGAAGCCAAGAAAGAATTTCGCTCTTGACCCTTTCAGAGGGTCCAGGGCGAAATCTCCAAATCCCCTATTTTGCCTTGCAAAAACAGATTAAGTTTGGATGGAGTAAATGAGGAAAACCATTGCCTAACTTTGAGTGAGGGATTCAAGACAAAATGATGAAGGAGTAAGCTTAAAATGAAAAAATCGCTCCTGACCCTTCCAGAGGGTCCAGAGCGAAATCATCAAAAAATCTATCATTCAACCATGATTGATTAAGTCCAAGGCAAATTGCAAAATTGTGAAGACAAAGTCGTGGAAATTTGCAAAAATGTAGGTTGAGAAAATTTCAATTTGATCAAGTGAACAAGCTTGGATGGGTTCAAACAAGTCTTGAAGTGAACCTAGACCTTCATCACTATTGAATATTTCAAAGCCTAAGGAGAAAGGAAGCTCCATTAAGCCTCAATCAAACCTCCATATTCCCAAATTTTCGCCAAATTTGCTAAAATTAAGACATTTGGGGAGGTAAAATTAAGTTCGCATAATTTGAGGCCTTTGTAATTGAATTGATTAATTTTCAAGCCTTAAAATAAATGTAAAAATCCACCCTTAAAGCTTTGAAATTAATTCAAAAAAATGAAAAAATCAAAATGAGCGCTCAGAAATCATTATTATGCCTTTATAGGCAAGTCGGCCACCTTTTCAAGGAATTTTTATTTATTTTTACCCCTTATTTGCCATGTCGGCCTTGAAGGGATTAGGATGAGCGCCCTATATAAGGAAGGAGTATTGTTTCAAAATTCAAATCATTCATTCATTCCTCCTTATGCGAATTTGAGGAGCACATTAGAAGAGCGAAATCTAGCAGATTGGAGGCGAATTTCTTACTAAGTTGGAGGCTAAATCCCAGAATTTGCTAAATGTTGGAGGCTAAAGAAGGTGAAGCTTTTGAAGGCTAATTGAGGTGTAATTCATCCAAAGGAAGACCACAATTCAACCCTTGTCTAGCAAAATCCGGTCTTCTTTCTTCATTTTCCAAGGTTTTATAGTTAGGCTTTCAAAGGAGAAGGTATGAAGAATCATTTTGAAGTTCTTATTCAAGATTTATTTTGATTTCATTGCCATTAATTTGAAAAATTAGAATTCTGGATTTATCATGTCATTTCCAAAT
Source organism: Cryptomeria japonica (assembly GCF_030272615.1). Lineage (NCBI taxonomy): Eukaryota > Viridiplantae > Streptophyta > Pinopsida > Cupressales > Cupressaceae > Cryptomeria > Cryptomeria japonica. Next base: position 531,331,852 of record NC_081409.1, on the reverse strand, counting down.
TAATATCTTAAATCATTCTCTTGAAAGGTCCTAAATTCTATGCTTTAAGGTTTGATGCTCAAAGACTAACTTTAATCTTTTGTGTAGGCATCAAATGGCGGTCCCGGAGTCGGAGGATCAATTACTTGGCGGACCCTCATCAAAGAAGATCAAGCCAGGACAAGGACGACCTCCTCTAGTCCAGCATCAACAAGGACGACCTCCTCCAATCCAGCATCAACAAGGATGACCTTCTCCATCTATCTTCCAGTCCAGCATTTGAAGGAAGGCATCACCAAAGTGAGCATCAACCAAGTGTTGGACAAGGTGGCATCCCAGTCATCATTCCTCCATTCGGGTTGGTCCACCTCAGCATGTCCATATTCAATGTACCTGGCTCATTAAAGGTGGCACAAACTTTGATGTACCTACCCTGGCTATCCATTAGTCGATTATTCCAGAGAAGACATGTGTCCAAATAATGCAATTATTTCATTGGTCAGAATTAAGTTTGTTGTAACAAACCCTAATTACGGTTTCATTGTAAAATCTTGGCCATTGATCTCAAATTGATCCAAGCCATTGAATGGTATTGTGGGCACTATATAAGCCCCGACTCTTCATTTGTAAAGGCTAATAGTTAGTGAATAGGAGTCAGCAATAGTTAGTCAGTAGTTAGAAGGTGAATAGTTAGAAATAGTGAATAGTCAGTTGATAGAATAGCAATTAAAGTAGAATAGAGAGAGAAGGCAAAGAGTGTTGCCAAGATGTTGTTGTAAAAGACTTGTAAAACTTCATTGAAGAAATGGTGAAATTTATGGGTCGATTCAACAATTTGCATGGTCTCTATACTTCTCATATTTGATTTCATGTTATTAGATGAGTGGAAGAAATGTGTTTGATTGATGGTGAAATTCGTATATCCATACTACTAGCAGTTTGTTGATTGCAGACTTGCCTTGTGTAGTCAACTGGAATCATTTAGCTTAAGCTTAACTTCAATTGTCGCTTCTTCACTGATATGCATCAGCCTGATGGTGTCTATGCTTGTAGCGATGATCTGAACATCATAAAGCTTTCCTTCGAAGATCGCACTAACCTTGTGGAGATGGTCCTGGGATGTCAAAACAAGACTTAGTTAGAATTTCATCAAAGATTATTCATTGCTCCTACATTCTTAGTGTCCGAATTAGATCCTTTCCTCGCCCTCATCCTTTTCCTTTTTTTTCAAAATCTAGGCTAGTGAAATCCTGTGTTCCAGCAATGTTCAAAGCAAATCAGACGTTTAGTCATCAAGTGTAAGTCCCCTTGTGATTCTAGCAAAATCACATCATACCACAAAGAGCTTATCCACGAGTAGAGATCCTACAAAACAGAACCTTGGAGCTTCTCCGATTGATCCTTCTGTGATATCTTCAGCATTCAGAAGCTTTACTCAAGAGAGGATAAGGTACCTTTAGGTATTTTATTCTGTGTTCGCATGTGCATAAAAAACACATCAACAGGTTCCAATTACCCTATATGCATCGATTATTGCTAAGGCATTTTTTGCCTTTGATTTTTATTTTTCCTCTCTTCGCTAATATTCCTTGTGGGCATGAGGGAATTTGAGCTTTTATTTTTGCTATCTCCTAGTCTTTGTAAAAGTCATATTTTACTAAGTGATTTATAAATTTATCACTTAATAATAATTGATCATATGTAAAAAATATTTATTAAGTGATAATCTATGAATCACTTAAATAAATATTATATATGAAAATTTAAAATATGAATTTAAATAAATATAATAATAAAAATATTTATTAAAGTGATTAATTAATTAATTAAATCACTTTATTAAATATGTTTCTCATTATATCTATTAATGTCTTAAGTGTAATAAATTAAATAATAAAATTATTTATCAAAGTGATTTAATTAATTTGTCACTTTATTAAATAACTTTCTTATTTTTATTTATAAGATGGAATTAAATGTAAATGAATAAAGAAAATTATTTATTAAAGTGATAAATTATAAATCACTTTATAAGATATTTTGCTTATTCATATTTATTAGTAAGTCAAGAGATATTTTTTGCATTTATGAGGAGTTGCAGGTCTGTTCAGAGATATTTAGGGGCTATTTATTGTGCAGTTAAGAGCTTTTATGGCAGGGGATAGGGTGGCTTGACTTTTTTCTCAAGCAAATCCCCTTTTAGACTTGTTTTAGGCCCTGGAAAGTGGGTTTTTTGAGGCTGCTCGACCAAGAGGAGGTGGAATCTGATTTCTATTGACTGTTTTGTAAAGCATATATATCTCCAAGTCTTCATTATTGGAGGAGTTCTTACTTGTTCACTTCTGGTAGCCTGTAATTTTCAGAGTTCTTTCTGCAGAAAGTGAAAGCTTTGTAACTCAGTTTTTTCAGATTTTGACAGATTGTAACACCTTTTTGCAGTAATAAGCAGTTCATAGCTTCCCATATTCTTCTGTTATTGTGGGTCCTTAGTGTTAGTACAGGTTCTTGTGGTATTCTTTGTCCTTGGAGCTGTATTTCATGTTGGTACCTTTATACAGGAATATAATTATTTGTAGGTTATAAGCTGTGTTCAGTAATTATCAGTCTTAGGTTGTGAAAAAAGCTTTTTCCTCTTAGGACTGTGATTATCCAGCCTTCTTATGAATCTTTGATGCAAAGATTATGAGCTATTGGGTTGTGTAGGAGAGCCTTTTATCATTGGTTTTACTGTGTGTTATTTGTTTGTGTAATTTCAAAATTATCATTTTGGTGCATCACCTTAGACTATAGGTTCATTTTTATGCATTCTTTCTTACTCTTTCCTCTGCAAGAAGTGTTAGTTTAGGTGAAGTACTTAGAAAGGGCCAGCTTACTTTGGAGGTCCACTTCGTTTTTAGGTAACCCACAACCTTGAAGTGTTCCCATGTATCAATAGGTTGTTGAAGTTCATAGCTTTAGTAAGGGTGCAAGCTTTATTGATAACAGGAACATACTTAGCTACTACATCTACCATCATTATCATCATCAGTTTTAGTTATGATCATTGAATCTCTTTAATGTAGAAAATTAAAAAAAATAACTCCTTGCTATTAAATCAACTAATTAGGCTTCACCACTTGTTCAGTCCATTCATTAATCAAATCAGCATCCATATCAACATCCCACATATAGTAGTTTTGAATCATTACGTTAGTCCATCATAATCATCAAAGGCACAATAGGTCATCACTCATCTCAATGCAACTGCATAATCATAAATCACCATAATGTAATCCAACGCATCACGGGTCCTTAACAATCACAGGACACATACACCAAACTAGGCATAACATAGGCACTCAAGGCCATACATTGAAATCAAACAAAGCATCCAGAATAAGTTCAAAGTACCACAAAATGATCCACATCCAATTGTAGATGGCACAACCACAGGCACACAACCAAATCCACATTAGGAAACAAGAATGCAGAAGAGCACTGTGGAGGGGCATTACATCCTCCCCCCCAAGGGCTAGGCTTACTCCTGGAAGCCTACAAATCAAGAACAAGTCACTTTCAGTGCAATCTAACAATCATATAGAACATACAAAAACGACCATCTGACTCGCTCACTAGTCTAGGTCCCATCACACAACTCTCTCACCATCACCGAATCATCAAGAACTAGACCCACTATTCAATCCACAAGAGCATCGTCAACTCACTAACCCCGAAAATGAGTCATAGCACGGTGCTAGGAACTCCATCTAGCCACTACTCTAACAAGAACAACACACAACTCTGAAATGTCCCCCCTCAATTTTTTCACACAATACATTCACCTGTTAGTGTTAGCATAATAAAATGATGAGAGCAATAGAAATTGGCAGTTGGACGGTGGACCAACCACTTCCACTTTCTAGCTGGATAGAGAAAAAATGGAACTAAACCACTATTTGGCAGTGTTACCAACCAATTACAAATCCAAAATAACTGAAGTAAAAGAGACAATCACTCAACCACTTATTCAGTGGGAGGATTGAAATGATAATAACAATCCACTCAACCGCTTGTTCAGCAGGAGGACAAAAGTATAATGAAATAAGATAGGCGGCAAAGCGAGCCTCTTCCACTTATTCAGTGGGTGTTGTGATACAATTCAGAAATAAGATAGCTGTTAGTACTACTAATTAGCCTTGCAATACATATCATAGATTTTCAGATCAAAGATATTGTCGTCGAAAGTTGCAAATAATGTTTTATGGACTTCACAAGCTACAAGAGACAAACTACCCCAAAAACAACCTCACACTCCAAAATTCTAAATCTGATATACTTTTCCATCAAGTTGAATAACACAGACCAACAACTTCTAACCACACTAAAATGCACATAACTCCTCCAAGACTTAGCGGAAAGACTCAAGACTGATTGCAAATGAATCCTAGGAAGGAGGCGACCTGGTTAAGACCAGCAAACAAGTGCAAACTCGCTCAAAACATTAATGCACACATTTCTAGACAACCCTAGCATGGTACAACCTTGGCATTAGGGCAATTTGCAATATAAAATCCAAAGCTTCGAATTACCCTCTGAAAATTTGCATAAGATATCGCCGAGGCCTAAGGAAAATTATTAGAAAATACCCAGATGCAAACAAAATTCACCCTTGGACTTATGATGACAAAACTACTTCAGCTCTACAACCGACCTGCAACTTGAAAACTCACAAAACACCCCAAAACACATCAAAAAACATCAAATGTTACTACATCAATGAACTCCATCTGTTCTTTAGTGTAAAGAACTGTGTCATAATCACAACTAGTTGCTATCTTTCAAGCAAGAAGCCAAGAACCAACTAGGAGGTATGCATTCCTCGAAGCAATCACTCTGAATTTCGGCAGCACTTCGTTGCAAATAAACATGGATAGTCTCAAATGAAGGCCAAGGCACTTATTTATAAACTTCTCCCCAAATCGAACTTCTTTTCCCTCCAATATGGGATTATACAACGACATTCAAATTTCCTTTAATTTGCATTTCATTTCATCCCCTCACCAAATCACCCAAGTGCTTAGACAAGTCATTTTATTAAAATGCAAATATTACATAAAGTGAGTGCCCAATATATACTCAAGGAAATGACTTTAAATATCAATATAACTTAAGCAATTCCCCTTAAATAAATCGTCCAACTTTGCCTTAAGTTATAATTTAATTTAAAACACCATTTTTCATCAAATAATAAACTTGCCAAAACAAGCTCTTAGAATATGGGGAATCAAACTGAGAGAATTGCCTTGCCAGATATAGCCACTGCATTAAGTTGCAAAAACCCTGCCAAAAATAGTACTTCCTTTAAATAGCACTTACTAAAAATAACATACTGCTAAAAATAGTGTGTTTAAAGACATTTTAACCACATTCTGAGCAGCCCTTTCAACTTACTAAAAATAATAAGTTCAAAAAAGTCTTCAGATTTGTTTGCATGTTACATCATCACGAAGCTCTCAGAAAACCCAGAAAAAACCTAGAGAAATAAGCTACCCTCGCCTCCACTTACTAAATATAGTAAGTTTGCCAAACTCTGCTGCTTGCTATGCATGCACCATTATTGCGAAGCTTTCTAAAAACCCAAAAGGAATCCAGACCCAAAACTGACAAACTGGATCCAACATGCAGGCCACCAAAAACGCTGAAACATCCTCCTAGAGGTAGGAAACCCTAATTTTTGCTCCAACTAGCCTACGGATCTCTGGAATAGGCTAATGGTCAACTAAGCTGATTACTGCTGAGAAGGGGACATTACAGTTTGCCCTCCCCAAGATTGCTTGTCCTCAAGCAACCACAAGTATGGATGCGGCAGAATCTCCTCATTCTCCCAAGCAGCATCCTCCACAGGCAAATTCTTCCATTTCACCAAATATTCTTTGATTGTCCTTCTCCTCAAAGAGCATTCTCTGAAATCAATGATCTCCTCTGTAATCAACACCATCCTTCCTCATCCAGGGGAGGTAAATCTGAAGAGACCACAACATTGTGTCCAAGTGCCTTCTTGAGGCGTGACACATGGAAGACATTGTGCACCCTACTACGCATTGGTAGTTCCAACTCGTAAGCCACTGCACCAACTCTCTTGATGACTCTGAACGACCCATAGAAATGTGGCTTGAGTTTCTCTGCTCCACTCTTCTTGAGAGTAGACTGTCTGAAAGGCTAAAGTCTAAGATAGACCATGTCTCCAACTTCAAATGAGCGCTCTACACATTGCTGATCAGCGTATAACTTTTGCTGATTCTGTGCAATTTGGAGGTTATTCTTCAAAGCCTTCAAAATATCTTGACACTGTTGCACCATGTCCGTTGCTTGAGGGGCTTTGCTATTACCAAACATCAAATCAACAAAGCTAGGGGCCTCGTAACCATAGTGTGCCATGAAAGGAGACATTTTGATGGACATGTGATAGGAAGAATTGTAGCAGTACTCTCCTAAATGTAGCCATCTCACCCATGCTTTCTGCTGCTCCGAGACATAATTTTTGAGATAGCCTTCCAACTACTTGTTCACAATCTCCGTTTTCCCATCAGTCTGTGGGTGATAACTCGTGCTTGGAGTGAGCATTGTACCACACAATCTGAAAATCTCTTGCCAAAAGGTACTTAGGAACTTGCTGTCCCTATCACTTACAATGTTCTTTGGCATCCCATGCAGTCTAAACACCTCACGAAAGAACACATGAGCAACTTGAGCTTCTGTAAATGAGCTAGTGATGGCAAAAAAATGAGCAAACTTGGTCAATCTATCCACCACAACATAGATACCGTCCTTGCCATTAGCTCTCGGCAACCCCATGATGAAGTCCATCAAAATACTTTCCCATTTTGATTGGGAATAGGCAGAGGTTGCAACAAACCAGCTGGAAGAGTGTGCTCATTTTTATTCATCTGACAAGTGTGTCACTCCTTAATGTAGCTCAACACATCATTTTTCAACCCCTTCCATGAGAACCTCTCACAAATCTACCTATAGGTCTTGAAATAACCCTGATGACTACCAAGAGGAATGTCATGGAAAGTCTGCAAGATCTTCTTCTTGAGCTTAGATTCGGGCAACAAAAAGATTCTACCCTTGTAGAGTATCAACCCATCAACCACCTTGTACCTTTCATCATGAAAAGTACCTTCTAATATGTTGGTTGCAAACTGATTTTTGGCACAATCAGCAAGCAACAAGTCCCTCCAATCAGCAGTAAGCTCACACAAAGAGCTCAAATGGGGCCTTCTTGAAAGTGCATCTGCTACAATGTTGTTCTTGCCCTTGACATACTCAATATCAAATTCGTAAGCCTGTAGCTTACTTACCGATTTCTGTTGTTTTTCATTCAAATCTTTTTGGTGCATGAAGTGTTTGAGACTATTATGATCCGTTTTGACAACAAATTTGCTCCCCACCAAGTATTGCTTGAACTTGGCCAATGCATGCATGATTGCAAGCATCTCCTTGTCATAGATAGAGTAAGTCCTCTCAACTCCTCTTATCTTTTTTCTCTCAAACACAATCGGATGCTTCTCTTGCATCAAAACAACACCAATACCTTCTCCGGATGCATCACATTGCAACTCAAATGGCTTGGTGAAATCTGGTATAGCCAAAAGTGGGCATGAGCTCATAATCTCCTTGAACTTGTTAAACACTACTTGTGCCTTTTCTAACCAAACAAAAGCCCCCTTCTTAGTGAGATCCATGAGAGGAGCAACCATCTCAGAGTAGCCCATCACAAATCTCTTGTAGAAGCCACAAAGACCCAAGAACCCCTTGAGATGTGTCAAGTTCTCAGGTGGAGGCCAATCAACTATTGCCTTGATCTTCTTAGGATCAAACTTAACTCCTTCTGCACTGATGATATGACCAAGGTAGAGCAGCTCCTTCATACCAAACTCACACTTAGACTCTTTAGCAAATGATGATTCAGACTCCAAAATGCTGATTACTTCATCCAAGTGCTTCAAGTGCTCCCTCCATGACTTGCTGAAAATGAGGATGTCATCAAAGAAGATAAGCACAAACTTCCTCAACCGTTTTTGAAAGATCTCGTTCATACAAGATTGGAAGGTAGCAGGAGCATTAGTCAACCCAAAGGGCATGGCTAGGAACTCAAAACGTCCAAAGTGACATCTGAAAGTAGTCTTCTCAATATCTGACTCTCTCATTCGAATGTGATGATAGCCTGATCTGAGATCAATCTTAGAGAAGAAAACAACTCCATGCAGCTCATCAACGAGCTCATCAATCCTGGGTATGGGGTACCGAACCTAGGACATGAACCTAAGAAGAAAACAAATCTAGATGTGGATTTCCTATCATAAAAAACACTTGCATAATTTGCATCTATATATCCTGCCAAGAAGAATTAATCATTCCTTTTATATTGCAAACCATGACTCATGGTACCTTGGATATACCTTAGTACCTGTTTTGTTGCTTTCCAATGGCACATCTTTGGTTCTTGCATGAATCTTGAGAGATAATTAACAACAAAATATATATCTGGTCTAGTGTAAGACAAGTAAATCAAACCTCCAATCATCTTTCGATAGAGAGTCACATTTACCCGAGGAGATGGATTAGACATAGATAATTAGCTAACCTAATTCCATAGGTGTAGACATGGGTTTGGAATCCATCATTCTGAATTTCTCAAGAAGTTTCTTGACATATTTTCTTTGTGATACAAGGATATGGTGATTTGTTTGCCATACCTTTAAGTGAGACAATAGTATAGTAGCCCGAGATCTATCATATCAAATACCTTCTTGTGATCATTTTTGGTTGTCTCAAGACTCTCAACCATTGTTTTTGAGCTGCCTGTGATAACTAAGTCATCAACATGTACATTAATGATCACAATATCCGCCCCCTGATCCTTGAGGTAGAGATTTGGATCATATAGATGCCTATTGAAACCATGTTGTAGCAAATGTTCATCAATTTTAATATAGCAAGATCTAGGAGCTGCTTGGAGACAATATGGGGACTTAACAAGTTTGCATACCTTGTCTTCTTTACTAGATGCAATGTATGCTTCTGGTTGGGTCATATAAACCTCCTCTTTAAGGTCTTCTTTAAGAAATATACTTTTTACATCCATTTGATACAGTTTCCATCCAAATTGTGTAGCTAAAGCAAAAATCATTCTAATTATTTTTATCTTGGTTGTGGGAGTGAATGTTTCGTCATAGTCTGTCCCTTCCTTTTGGGCATAACTCTTAGCTACTAGTCTGGCCTTGTGTTTATCTACACTACCTTAATCTTAAATATCCATTTACATCCAATTGCTTTCTTACTAGGTGGTAGATCAACAAGTTCCCAAGGCTTGTTTTTCATGATGGACTGATACTCTACATTCATAGCCTCTTTCTAAGGCTTTGATTCTAGACCTTCTTGAACATTACATGGATCAAAATTATCAACTACTGAACTCATTAGTGCTAGATTTACCTCATTGCGAGCCATGCTACTAGTCCTCGGTCCTGAAGTTGAAGTGTCTGGGACTCCATTGAGCTTTGTATCATGAATGGTAGTAGCATACCACTTAGGCATAGGTCTTGTGACATTTGTGGGTGTTGAATTAGATTGACTATCAACATTCCCATCCAAGATAAAAATAGAAGCATTATCTGGAGCAGATGATGATGTGGAAGGTGGACTTAAATCACCATTCTCATAAAAAATTACATCTCTGCTGATATATATCTTCTTAGTGATAGGATCCATAAGACGATATGCCTTGGACTCACTACTATAACCAAGAAGAATACATTTCATGGATTTTCATTAAGTTTCTTTCTTTATTGTTTAGGAATGTGCATCTAGGCGGTGCATCCGAATACACAAAGATGAGAGATGGATGGTGTTACCCCTATCTAGGCTTCTTCCGATGTGATGCCATCAAGTGCTTTGGTTGGTGCGCAATTCAAAAGATAAACCTCTGTATGCACAACTTTAGCCCAATATGAATGTCCTAAGTTAGAATCTTTCAATACGCTTCAAACCATTTCCATTATGATGAGATTTCTTCGTTCAACAACTCCATTTCGTTGAGGTGTATATGCTGCGCTCAGTTGACACCGAATTCCATTTTCCTTCAAATAGGTGGAGAAATTTGTGCTGGTGTATTGCCCCCCTCAATTTGAGTGGAGGACACGAATACAATGATTTGTATCTTTCTCCACAAGTTTGTGAAACTCGTTGAAGTAAGAAAATGCTTTATCTTTATGTTGCAAGCAATATACCCACATTTTCCTTGTGTGATCATCAACACAAAGTTGAAAATACCTAAATTCATGTGAAGAGTGTAATGTATGGAATATTAGGAATTAGTGTTTAAGATAATAAAAACATTAACTAGCCCAATTAACCCACATACATTGAAAGAGGATTGAACCCAATAGATCTAGGTTCAATCCTAATGGGAAAGAGACTGAGATTTTGATTGGATTCAACTGGTTTGTTTGATTTATCCTCTATCTAAGTTGAATTTGATTGATTGTGAAATTAGGGCAAAACAATGAATTATTGAAGCAATCTGACATAAACAGTAAGCTACAAATATCCCACCGAGCCACAAACTTGGATCTGGGCAAAAGATGTGTCGGACCTGTTCCCAGAAGTTTGGCTTGATGTTTCAAGACCAGGTAGTACAGATTTGCCCTAGCCCTTCGAATTTTCTACCGTTGAAAGATGAATCTGTTCGTCATTGTTTAATTTGTTAGATTTTCTGAGTACAACTCCGCACCTATTGCCTGCACACAGAAAGAAAGGGAAATATGTTGGGAATAGGGGTTTGCCTTAGGTCAAACCCTGGTTTTGGAATTAACCATGAAATTGAATTGACAAATGTAATGAAAGCCTGCAGTAAGGTACTTTTCTTTTGAGGGAAAGACTAAATTTGAAATGTAATGCTTGAAACCACAATGTTTACCTTGATGAAGTTTTGTTTGTCTCCACACAAAGCTTTTAGGGTTTCATGTAGGATGTCTTCATAAAACATTAATCATTAATGCCATCTTCAATGCTTGAATTTTACTTCACTTTTGCTTCAGTGCTTGATGAATGACTGATTGCTTGCTCACTTGAATTTGCTAGAGTGTAATTGAGATCGTAGGATCATTCGTTAGGTTTAAAATGAGAGGGGTAGACCTCCTTTTATACTTGACCATCGAAAATCAAATTGAATTTCGCAACAGGTCAACACAGGATTCAAATTCCTGCTCATTAATGATGATTGTTAAGAGGGTTCAATTTGGGGCCTAATTAAGAGGCCCAGGGTGTACCATGCCCCGGTCCTAGAAATCAGGACTCCAAATTGGTGATAAAACTAAGAAATTGATGAAAATGCAGAATAGATAGGTGGTGTGAGCAGAATCGGCATTACATTAAGGCCTTGGAAATTGGAACGCCAAAGTGAGGCCTAGGTGAGGACAAAATTGTAGGTGAGTACAATTTAGGACACTACATTTAGCCCCCACTTTAGTGGGAGTATGAGACTAAGCATACTCACGGTAAATTACAAAGTTGCATTGAAAAACTTCTATCAAGATATCAAAGAGACAAAACACACTAAGCCCCCAGGGACTTTAGGTTCTCACTACTCTAATATCGATATAAAAGGGACAACATAAGAGAGAAGAGAGAACACATGACTGCCCTAGCCTAGTAAGATTCCCGTCCCAATCATAAGTAGAAGAGAAGGCATAAGGATAACCACTAGTTAGAGCTTGAACACTTCCCATACACAGATACTGATTGCCCCAACTCGCCATACCTCTCATTGAGACCATAAACCTGTCCTACCAGGAGATTGTGAAGTCTGAAAAAGAGTACACCAACAGCCCACCAAGTCTGAAATGATTGACTTGAGATCTGATCTTAGGAAAATCAGCATCCAAGAAGATGAACAACTGCTACAACACAGGAAATCGTCATCCAAAACAAAACATCTGCTCACATCCAAGGCTGGAAATATCCTTTCTAATGACTCCAACTCCACATAGAACCATCCTCTGGTCAAAATATCTTCCCAATCCACTAGTTGATGAGCAAAAGGAACCATCAAATGGCTGGTAAAGAAGGGAACAACACCATCAAAACTGAAAATTTGTTCCTTATCCCTCCAAAGATCCTTCTTTCCACATGTAATAAGCTCCTTCAGACCATGTTGACGATCTCGAGCCTGGATACCCAATCGAAAGTGATTTTCAACACACTGAAAAGAAAACTCAACACATCCCCAAGTGCTAGTAAGGACGGAGTGCATACTTAAGAAATTGATGTCTCCTCTAGTGAACTTTTGAAGCCTAACCATGAAAGCTTCAACAACATTGGAGTATGGAACAAATGTTGTCCTCAAATCCAACTCCCAAAATGGACTAGTATGAGCCTTATTATCATTCAACCTAAGGAATAGGTTATCAAGCATGCAATCACCACGTTCTGGTCCTTCTTTCTCCCCTACTTCATGAGTAACAAGTCTGAAATCTTCACTCCTTGCTACTACAATGAAACCTTGTACGACAACTAAACTGTGTTTCGACAACACCTTGATGTCAAAGATATTGAAATTATTTTGATTCAACACTTCCCAAGTGGAGTCTTCATCCTCAATCCCACTTATGCATTCAGTATCAAGCAGCCTTGGAAGATTACTAATCACAAAACGTGGCACACTCATGGTTTGACATCACGTCATCCATACATTGGAAACCATACTCAGTCTCATGTTCGGTCACTTCACCACATGTATTATCATCCATCAGGAAGAGAGGGTTATCATAACTTTTCTCAATACCCAATTCAAAGAAAGGGTAATCAAGAACCTGGAAGCCATCCCTTTGCTCTTGCTCACTTCCATCTTGTTGATCCGAATCTACACATGTAACTTTAGTTTTTCTTGTGAAGTTCTCGAGATCAAACTCTTCTTGAAGACTATCAAGCTCACCAATTACTTCCTCGATTTCTTCAACTCTTGGTGCATTCTCTTGCTTTCTAAAAAGTTTGAAATCAACAAACTGACCTTCTACCTCCATTACAGCCAACTGAATGTTTTCTAACATGTCCTTTGTTGATTCAAGCTTAAGAGTAAGCTCATTGACCTTTCTCTCTTTTCCTTGGAATGCACTAGTGGTCTTCCTTGTAAGTTCAAAGGCATAATCTCGATCTTCAATCAAGGGTATGTAATCTGATTTCAATATATCCAAAGAGTCTTTGATAAGTTGCAGATTAGGGAGAGTAACTTCATCCTTAACCCCTTTCTGTCTCTCATCAATTTGAGCCTTTCAGTAGAGTTCTTCAATCGAAATATTTGTGTGATCAAATTGGGATAGAGCTTGCATTTCTCTTTCAACAGACACCTTGAATTGACCATCCCACTCATAAGAATACAGAGATGGTGTACTGCTGATAGGCTGCAAGATAAAATCAGAACTTTGTTTCTTGCAATTGCTACTCCCATAGCTGCTCCAAGACTCTTGTCTAACTCCACCAACTAGTTGAAAATGCTGAATATCTTAAATAGGATTAGACTCCACTAATTCTTCGAGCCTTTGATTACAATCAAAATTTCCATTCTTGTTTTCAACGACTCCTTGGTTGTCCCTAGTCTCACACCCCCACATCATCCACGTGATGACATTGCTCAACATCAAGATGATGATCAGCTTTGTGCACTAATAAATCTGATTTATGTTCTAGAACAACAACAAACCCTTCAATATCAGGAGCCTTATAGACTTTTAAATCTGCTTCCACGTCATTGTCACTTTGATCAAACGAGAAGGCAGCCCCAAGATCAAGTGTAACGTCACCATTGTTTGCTGATATAGAATCCTCATCAAGTTCCATTTCATCATCCAGATCAAAGGGAAATTCATCCCACAATAGTTCCTTGTCATCGCTAGGTGCCATCACACCCGGATCCCAAGTGCTAAGGGGCTGATTGTTCTGATCAAAAAGAAAGTGCTCATCATACTCTTGGAGTCTTGACTCATTGAATAAGTCACCTCCCAATTCACTTAAACTGATATCTTCATAAGTATCTCTCTCCAAAAGATTAGTTTGATAATCAAACCCAAGACCACCCATGTCACCAACACTATAATGAAGCAAAGAGTCATCAATGCTAGCTGTTTTGAATATTTTATCCCCTTTGCCTTCAATGAGGCCACTATCTATAGGTGTATCTTTGATCTCATATTTAGTAGTTGTTGTCATTTTATGACACCCTTGGTCCATCAGTAAGAACTGATCAGAGATATGATCCATGGACCAGCGCTGCCCTAGTTGATCAAGGAGAAAACAGGAGAATCATGGAGTGTGAAGTGTTGTCTCGTCCGGAGGAAGTTCTTCCCTTGGCCTTTTCTTCTTTCCCCAGAACTGCGAAACCCCGAGGTTCCGAGGTTCTTTCCCTTTTGCCTCCTCTCGCTTTTCTTTTTCCAGAACTCCGGAACTCCGAGGTTTCGAAGTTCCCTCTTCGTTTTCTCCTTTCTTCGGAACTCCAAGACCCCGAGGTTCCGAAGTTTCTTCCCTTTTCTGCCTCTCTTTTTTTTTCCTAGAACTTCGGAAACCTGAGTTTCCAAAGTTCCTCTCTTTCTTTCTTTTTCTCTTTTGTTCCTCGGAACTCCAGAACCCCGAGGTTCCAAAGTTCCTTTCTTTTCTTCTTCCCTTCCCTAGAACTCCGGAACCTCGAGGTTCCGAAGTTCCTTTGCTCAGTTCCCCGAACCACGAAATCTCGAGGTTCCAAGGTTTCTTTTCCTTGCCTTCTCCGGAAACTCGGAACCCCTCCTAGCCTTCTTCCTTCCTTTCTCCGGAACCCCAAGGTTCCGAAGTTCTCTTCCTTTGCTTCCCTTTCTTCTCTCTAGAACTCCGGAACCTCGAGGTTCCAAAGTTCTTTCCCTCCTTGCCTTTTCTCTCTAGTTCCCCCGGAACTCCGGAACCCCGAGGTTCCGAGGTTCCTTCCTTAGCCCTTTTTTCAGTTCCCCAGAACTCTGGAACCCGGAGGTTCTGAAGGTCCCTGCTGCATCTTTTTCCTCTTCCTCGGAACTCCGGAACCCCAAGGTTCCGAAGTTATTTCCTTGTCTTCCCCACTTCGGGAACCTGAGTTTTTGAAGTCCTCGGACTTCTTTGCGACTGGCGACACTTCCGAATGGCGTGATCGACACTCAAGGCTTTAAATGCTCCGACAGTTTTGGTGACTTATGGACCTTTTGTGGAGCCACAGGGGTGCATTTAATGTTTTGGCAAGATTTCCATCAAGGGAGGTACGGGGCCATGCTTGTTGTGGTGACTTATGTCATGTCTGCATACTCTGACTTTGGAAGGTCAGTCAATCCACCTTCTCAGAGTTGCCTTTTGTGGGTATGGCTAGGTTGCTTGCATGTACACAATGTCAGGTGCATGCACTTCCCTGCACTCCTAGACTGAAATACAGGGGTCATGATCACCCTTGTAACCATTTTTCTATATAAAGGTTGTTAAGCCTCATTGTAAAGGGTTCTCTCCCTGCTGCCTTGAGATTTCCTATGCTCTTTCTCTTCTCTTGAAGACTTGTAATTATTTTTGGATTTCAGCAATTGTAAGTTTGGCCTTTGGCCTTTGAATGAATTGAAATTACATTCTTGCCTTCCTTCAACTTATGCATGCTGTGTATGTTTCCTTACCTTCATCATAAGAGTATCTTTTGTGGCTCTTCTCTCCATATATGTTGTGTTAACTTGTTTTTCTGAGTGTGACTTGTGGGAATCCTTCTCCCCTCTTGACACTTGGCAAATTCTAACCTCCATACATGCGTTTGGGTCACTCATACAACTGAAGTTTGTGCATCTCCTGGGTATTTCAGTTGATTTTTTGTGTCATTTCGGGTAGGGAGAGGAACAATCTTTTCTTGGTGCATCACCTCTTTTGTTTTAAGCATTTCTCTCTTCCCTTTTTTTCTGCAAGTTGTGAGGATAAGCTTAGGAGTAAGTTTTGAAGTGTTGAGTTGGTTCAACACTTGCACCTGGATTGAGAAGGAAGTCGGCCTTCTCCGGAGATTCAACCCCTTGCGCAAGGTCCCACACTTCGGGGTCGTTTCTATGTTTCACAAGGTTGCCGAGTTGATAGCTCAGCAAAGGTGCGAGCTTTTGTGATAACAGTAGTCACATGCATACCAAAGAGCTCTTCTTGTGAAAACTCTTGGGAAGTTGAGGCAGCAACAAGAGGAGAACCATTTATCACCAAATCTTCAACATGATTATGTACAAGCGCATTGGAATCGTCACCAACATCATCACTTTGGTACTGGTCATAAGATGGTTCAATGATGCCACCCAAATCATCCTTAACATGCTCTTCATTAGTGAACTCATCATGCACAACCTCAACTATTGATTTTTCTTCTTCTTGAATGACAACCTCATCAACAGTAGTTGAATGCATCACCAAAGAGTCTTCATGAAGCATTGTCTCAAAGTTATGTGTAAAATCACCAACTCCATCATTTGTCTTTGTATTAAAGATATTATTTTCAGACTCTTCCTTATGTTTGGATTTTGCAAGAACCTTTACCAACCCGCTTCTAATATTTGGATCCTTCATCAAATTAATCAATCTTTGCATTAACTCACACATAGACTTATTTGTGGTAGACATTCTTCCTAACTCTGATATGCAACCAAAAACCCATGACCCAACAGGATGGCAGGGAGAACTTGTCCTCTGATCAACTTAACACACAAGATGGCAGGAAAACTAGTTTTGATACCACTGCAATATACCCCTTAATTTTTTTTGATTTTTACAGAATTCACAATCAACAGCAACACCCGTTAGGGTTAGATAATGAAAAATCAATACTGCTGATAGTAACCCTTTTACTTTCTAGTCAGCGAGAGCCCAATGTGGGAAGGTGAGAGCATACAGTGCTAAGGGGATCGCTAGCTCAATGATCTATTGGAAATTACAATGCAAAGTACAAACTGGGCGGCAAGCCAACCCCTTCCACTTATCTAGCGGGTGATAGAACTTCCACAGCAGTTTGGCGGTGCAATCGACCAATTACAAGATTACAAGGAACTGAAAATAGCAACAATCACTCGACCACTTATCCAGTGGGAGGATTGAAAATGGAATTGCAATCTACTCAACCGCTTATTCAGCGGGAGGACAATGTTACAATAAATAAAGAAAGGTGGCAAGCTAGCCTCTTCCACTTATTCAGTGGGTCCTGAGCAACAATCCAGAAATAGATAGCTGTTAGTACTACTAATCAATTTTACAATGCAGTGTTACAATAAATAAAGAAAGACGGCAAGCCAACCTCTTCCACTTATTCAGTGGGTCCTATGCAACAATCCAGAAATAGATAGCTGTTAGTACTACTAATCAGCTTTACAATGCATAATATGGATTTTCTGATTATGAGATATCGCTGTCCAAAAAATAGGCGGCAATGTAAATGTAAATAGACTGTGTTGGCTTTCAGAACAATCAGAATTCTGAGACAATGAATTTATACTGTTATCTAGTGATGGTTTGAAGAAATATAAAACTGATTTTTATGTTTTATCAGTTTGCCTCTGTAGATACGAAGACCAAGCACTTATATCTTTTACCACTCACTGCATGTATCATTCTTATTGTTTTGTTTAATAAAGGTGGCAGATATATATAACTTGTCTTCATTGGATCGTGCCTCCACAGGGGGTCACGATCCTATGTGGAACCACGTGGTTCCACATAGGGTCGTGACCCCTGTGTGGAGCCACGATCCTTCTACACTGGCGGGATTTACTTAAACCAACCATTGCATTTAGCAACTTAACATGTTAGTTTAATACTAACTTAAATGAATGTTAATAAATCGCAAGTAACACAAAATCGAGTTTCTGGTGCTAATAAACAGATTACGATTTTACGACTGAGACTAATTTTAACACTCCCTCTTAGTCTTAGGAGTATAGACCTAAAATTAATTACATCACCTAGGTGTGAAGAATCAGCTTGTGATTCTAAGGATATACTCACTTTGATATCCAATTTTAAGTATCAACCTGTGATACTAAGGATATACCCACTTTGATATCCTTGTATTAAGTATCAGCCTGTGATACTAAGGATATACTCACTTTGATATCCCTGTTTTAAGTATCAGCCTGTGATACTAAGGATATACTCACTTTGATATCCCTGTTATAGTATGTGCACCAACATTAATCCGCTTACATAATGTCTACTATAACTTATCATATTACTGATATTCAAATTGTCTGATTTTCAGTTTATATGATCTTCCAAACATTTATAAGATCGTCACCTTACAATGTTAAAATACAAGTGTTCATTAACTAAAGAATTGTCATCCTTTAGGAATGAACACAGGGAAAGGTTACATACTTCATATACTCAAATATATGACCAAGAAGTTTACATAATTTTTAGACATCAATTACATTTTAACCATACCAAGATACCTCCTGAAGTGATCAATTTTCACTCTTGCTAGGGGTTTGGTGAGAATGTCAGATGTCTGATCTCTTGTATTGACATATTCCAGTCTTATTACCTTTCTCTCTGTCATGTCTCTTACATAGTGATATGGGATCTCAATGTGCTTGGATCTATTATGGAAAACTGGATTCACTGAAAGTTTAATGCAGCTCTGATTGTCACAATGAATGATAGGAGGCTTCAGACTTTCACCAAACAGTCCTACTATCAATTTTCTCAACCATACGGCTTCCTTAGCTGCCATGGATGCAGCTATATATTCAGCTTCTGTGGAGCTCTGAGCTACAGATGATTGTTTTCTGCAGATCCAAGATACCATAGCTGATCCTAAGCTGAAACAACATCCTGAAGTGCTCTTCCTGTCTATCACGCTTCCAGCCCAGTCTGAATCAGAGTATCCATGTAGGTTCAATGCAGTGTGTTCATAATGCAGTCCATAGTCCAAGATACCTCGTAGATATCTCAATATATGCTTTATTGCAACCAAATGTATTTCTTTGGGTTCAACCATGTTTTGGCTGAGTGCATTTACTGCATAACATATATCAGGTCTGGTATTGACTAGGTACATTAATGATCCAATAATCTGTTTGTATAATGTTGAATCTGCAAATTTGGAATCTGCTATAGCTTCTTTTAGTTTATGTAGGTTTGTTTCCATAGGGGATGACATTGGCTTACAATTCATCATTCCAAATCTCTTCAGAATGTCAATGGTATATTTACCTTGATTTAGATAAATACCATCTGGTTTTTGCCATACTTCTAATCCAAGGAAATAATGGAGTAGACCTAAATCCTTCATCTCAAACTCTGAAGCTAGTTCCTGTTTGCACTTTGCAATGAGATGATCTTCGCCTGTAATTAATAAGTCATCTACATATAATATGAGTATCAACATTTCACCTTTGATTATTTTGAAGTACAGATTTGGATCAGCATCGTTCTTAGAGAAACCTATTTCTAATAAGTAACTGTCAATTCTTTCATACCATGCTCTGGGAGCTTGTTTTAATCCATACAGTACTTTCTCTAACTTGCATACATGTGTTTTAGCATTATTTACCTCAAATCCCTCAGGTTGCTCTAGATATACTTCTTCTTCAATTGTTCCATTCAAAAATGCAGTTTTTACATCCATTTGATGAACTTTCCATCCTTTAGATGCTGCTATAGCCAGGATTGTTCTGACAGAAGTGTATCGTGCAACAGGTGCAAATGTTTCTTCATAGTCAATTCCTTCCTTCTGTGAGAAACCTCAAGCAACAAATCTTGCCTTATGTTTTT
Source organism: Cryptomeria japonica (assembly GCF_030272615.1). NCBI lineage: Eukaryota > Viridiplantae > Streptophyta > Pinopsida > Cupressales > Cupressaceae > Cryptomeria > Cryptomeria japonica. Next base: position 531,312,064 of record NC_081409.1, on the reverse strand, counting down.
CTATACTGCCATCAGCAGCATGCTTAATCTTAAAGAGCCATTTAGAAGATACAACTGATTTTCCTTTAGGTCTAGGCACAATTTTCCACACATCATTCTTTAAGATAGATTGATATTCCTCTATCATGGCATCCTTCCATACTTGCTGTTTAAGAGCCTCTTCGACACTTGAAGGTTCAGCATTTATGAGGTCTGTCATTAGAGTAACATAGCTAGAAAACTTTGAAGGTCTTTTGCTTTCTCTAAATTTTCCTCTAGGTGCTGCAAAGGATTTTGCTTCCTGTACTGTTTTAGTGGCCCATAGTGGTCTCTTCCTGGGATTCTCTATTGTAGTGTTCTCAAGTTCCAAGGTGTTATCCTCAGGATACTCCCTCTGAACTTCAGAAAGAGAATCTTTTTCCAAATTAATGGAATTAGTTGGGATTTCAGGTGTGATGGAACTCCTTGTTTTGTTAATAGCTATATCTTCCTCAAATATGACATCTCTGCTTAATTCTATTTGTCTTTGACCAGGGATGAATATTCGGTAGGCTTTAGATGTTTCACTATATCCTACAAAAATCCCTTTCTGTCTAGTAGGTTCTAATTTAGTTCTTTTCTCCTTAGGTACATGAATATACACAGGACATCCAAATATTTTGAGATGGCTAATATCAAGTTTAATTCCAGTAAAGACTTCTTCAGGAGTTTTGTCACCAATATGAGAGTGAGGACATCTGTTTTGAATGTATACAACGGTATTAGTGGCTTCTCCCCAAAGTGCAGTTTCTAGGTTTTGATCTAACAACATAGCCCTTGCTGCTTCTACTATTGTTCTATTTTTTCTTTCAGCAACCCCATTTTGTTGAGGATTGTAGGGTACAGTGAACTCCCTCTTAATCCCAACATCTTTACAAAACTCTTTAAATACTTCTGATGTGTATTCCCTACCATTGTCAGTCCTAAGGGTTTTGATTTTCCTACCAGAGTGATTTTCTGTAATAAATTTGAACTTTTCAAATTTCCTAAGAATATCTTCAGATTCTTTACTTTTAAGGAAATAAATCCAAGTTTTCCTAGAAAAATCGTCTACAAAGATTACATAGTATAATGCGTTTCCTAGTGATGGTTCAGACATAGGCCCACATAAGTCAGAGTGAACTAGTTCTAGTACTCCTTTAGTTTTTCTAGAACTGCAGGGAAAAGAGCTTTTAGTGTTTTTCCCTAGTGCATATCCTTTACAAACATCTGAATGAATTGGCTTTAGTTTAGGTAGTCTTGTGACTAATTTCTCCATAGAGGGTAGAGCACAAAAATGTAAGTGCCCTAGTCTTCTATGCCAAATTTCTGCTTGATCTATGACTTCATGAAGTAAGGTTTGATTTGGCTCATTACACAATTCATATAGGTGTCCTTGCCTGTAACCAATCACTTGTGCTCTTTTGAAGGTAGATGTTTTTGGCCATGCCGTTACCTTTCCTTCTATGAATGAGACTCTATATCCATCATCCTCAAGTGCAGAGATAGAGACTAAGTTCCTTTTGATGCCTGGTACAAATAGTACCCCGGTGAGTTGGATTGAGATTCCAGACTTCAGTCTGATTGTACATGTCCCGACACCTTTTACAAGATGTGCAGAGTCATCCCCTATTGTTACCTCTTCATTTGATCCCTCATCCTTTGAGTCTAGTAATTCTCTGAATCCGGTGACATGTCTTGACGATCCACTGTCTATCACCCAAGTGTTAGATTTGTTTGAAGCTTGACTTGATAGTGCTGAATATAATACAAACTTCTCAGATTCAAGTTCTGTGTTCCTCTCTACTTTGGCGAATGATGCCTGCTGTTTTATTTTGTCAGGACAATTAAATGACATGTGTCCGTACTGATCACATCTATGACATTGGATTTTTGACATGTCTTTCTTATGAAAGATTTTCCCATGATGGAATTTTCTCTTCTTGAAGTTTCTCTTCTTGCCTTTCTTACGAGAGTCAATATTCAGAATGTGGAGGTCCTCATCTTTAGTTTTGTGATTTCCCCCTTTCATTTGCCTTGACTCTTCAAGGAGGCAGTCATCCCTTAGTCGATCAAATTCTGTAAATTTATCCCTTGCATTTATGCCTTGTTTGAATGATTCCCAGGATTCAGGTAATCCGTCTAGGGTAATCATTGATAGTTCTTGCTTCTCAACATGATAATCAAGTTTTTGCAGTTGATCTTTGAGTGAACCTATCCTCATGAAGTATGAGTTTATTGTTTCACCTTTATTTATACTTATGTGGTTCAACTGTCTTTTTAGAGCTAGGGTTTTGCTCGGATTGTTTATCTCATACGTCTTTTCAAGGGTTTTGAACATTTCATAAGCATTGTCATATTTTAATATAAGTGGTATTATGTGATCCCTTACTGCATCTATCATGATTTTTACAGCTTTATCATTTCCCTCATTCCACACAGTTTTCTCAGGTTCGTCTTCAGGTTCAGGCTTGTCTTCTTTTATGAATTTGATTACTTTATTCTCTTTTAAGACTATCATAATTCTGACTTTCCAAGCCACAAAATTTGCTGCTCCTTCGAGTCTGTCCTCGAATTTGATTATGTTAGCCATTTTAGAAATCTTCGATCTGATATGTAAACTTCGCTTTTAGTCTATTCGGATCTTATGTAGTTAGGCTCTGATACCATGTAAATGTAAATAGACTGTGTTGGCTTTCAGAACAATCAGAATTCTGAGACAATGAATTTATACTGTTTTCTAGTGATGGTTTGAAGAAATATAAAACTGATTTTTATGTCTTATCAGTTTGCCTCTGTAGATACGAAGACCAAGCACTTATATCTTTTACCACTCACTGCATGTATCATTCTTATTGTTTTGTTTAATAAAGGTGGCGGATATATATAACTTGTCTTCATTGGATCGTGGCTCCACAGGGGGTCACGATCCTATGTGGAACCACGTGGTTCCACATAGGGTCGTGACCCCTGTGTGGAGCCACGATCCTTCTACACCGGCGGGATTTACTTAAACCAACCATTGCATTTAGCAACTTAACATGTTAGTTTAATACTAACTTAAATGAATGTTAATAAATCGCAAGTAACATAAAATCGAGTTTCTGGTGCTAATAAACAGATTACGATTTTACGACTGAGACTAATTTTAACAGGCAAAGCCAACCTCTTCCACTTATGCAGTGGGACTAAGAGTAATCAAGAAACTTGCTATTAGTACTACTAACCGGCATTACAAGATGAATATGAATGGTAAATCAAGTGCTGATAACAAGCCCAACAACTGCAAATAATAACTAGTACCTTTCCTACTAAACCAATGAACTCACACACCCGAAAAACAACTCCAACCTCGAATTCGAAAATCTGATATACATGAACAACAAGCTGGAAATGCAGACCAACAACACTAAACCCCACAAAAAACACTTCTAACTCAACCCACACTTAATGGAAAGATCCCAAAACGGATGCAAATGAAAGATACAAGGCAGGCGATAAGGTTAGAACCAACAAACTTCAGCCAAAACCCCCAAACGAATTTATGCACGCATTCCCAAGCAGCCCAACATAGTACGACTAGGGCAGAAGTACAATTTGCATTTAAAAAAATAAATACTCAACACTAAGCACTACAAACTTACAAGCATAATTGCTTGGGGCATAAGAAGAGAACGAGCCACTACCCAGAATGAACTGACACACGAACAGAGAGTTATGAACGAAAACATGCTACAGCCACACCAAAACCAGCAACTTGAAAATCCACACACAACACTCTAGAATTTGAACACTCGAACACACACTAGCAATGAATCCATCCATCCTTCTGAGTGAAGAACAATCACCAAACTCAACTAGTCGCGATCTTTCAAGCAAGAAGCTAAGCAAATAGTCTAGGAGGTAAGCATTCCTCGAAGCATTCCAACAGTATTTCGATAACACTTCGTTATAAATTTCTTGGATACCAAAACAAAAGCCCAACACTCTTATTTATAGCCTTTTTTGTCTCCAAATTCAATTTCACATTCCTTCCAAATGGATGCCAAACCCAAATGCACATTCACTTCATATTATTTTGAAATTTACATTTCATTTCTCCTTTTCCCCAAATCGACCTTCACTAAGAGGCAAATATACTTCATAAAAATATCAATAAAGCATAATGTGGCGTCCAAAGGTGATAAAGTGCATTATATTATAAAATCAACTTATTCCTCCTTAGGCGTCTAATATGAATAAGTGAAATATATTGCAAAATTAACTTATTTCTCCCTTATGCCTTAGCTAATATTTCACTTAATAAAACATTTTTCCTCAACAAGGAATCGCCCAACATAAGCGCTTGTTTACATGTTTTTAAAGATTAAAATTTTTAATAAAATATTTTTAAGATGGACGCCCTCAAAAAGCAGAAATAACTTAAGTCATTTAATTAATAAATGACTAGGTCCATTTGATCATATAATCAAGCTGAAGAAGCTGAAGCCAATTTGCTTGCCAAAAATAGCACTGAATCTCTAGATCATCATGCCAAGCTAGACTACCATAAATAGCCTGTGCTGCACTGGCTCAACCCAAAACCCTAAAAATAGTACTTACTAAAAATAGTAAGTGTCTCCAAACTCCGTTAGGGCACAACCGGGAAGCAACTGTCACTTACTAAAAATAGCATACTATTAAAAATAGTATGTCCAAATGCAATTTAATCACATATTGAGCACCCGCCACAACTTACTAAAAATAGTAAATCCGGAAAAGTCTTCAGATTTGTTGCATGTCACACCATCGCGAGGCTCTCTGGAAACCCAGAAAAACCCAGAAAAGTAAGCTATCCTTGCCCCCAGTTACTAGAAATAGTAAGTTTACCAAACTCCGCTGATTGCTAAGCATGTACCATCATTGCGAAGCTTTCTGAAAACTCAAAAGGAATCCAGAATCAAAACTATAAAACTCCAACATGCAAGCCACCAGAATTGCCAAAACATCCTCCTAGAAAATAGGAAACCCTAATTTTGCCTCTAACTGACCAACGGATCTCGGGATTGGCCAACAGACCCCAAAACAAACTAGAGCGGAAAAGGGGATGTTACATATGCTTTATTGAGAGCAATTGCTTTAAGGTGGCATGCATCCAAAAGACCATAGTTTTAATACTCGGACTAGCCACGAACTCGGCAAACCAAATATTGGACTCGGACTTGGACTTGTGAAAGACTCGCGAAAGGACTCGGCAAAAAAAAACCCGTAGTTTTACCAAAAAAACATAAAGAAATTAATGCATTTAGAGAACATAAGAGCCATAATTGAAACATTACACATGTCATATGATCTCCAAACACTCAATATTTGAAATTTCATCATTCATATTCATAGTTTCAAACTCTAAAATGTATCATAGCAACACAAGTTTATAAATGTGTACAAAATTACATATAATGATATGGCCAAATGTGAAAAACAACAATGAACAAACTAAAGAGAAGATTACATTTCTTCTTTGCACTTCTCCTAATATAGCTCAATTTTTCAAGCCTTGAGCTCAATTTAATCTTGTTTCCTCTCCTCCTTCAAACCCTACAAACCTGTTTTGACCAAGAAACAAACCCAAATGAATGAAAAAAGTTAAAAAAAAACACTTTATTAGCTTGCTGGGCGTGTTTTCTGGATCGCGCGATTCCAGTCAAAAGACTCGAGAGTCCAAGCGAAAGTCTTGCACGAGTCCATGGGAAAGACTCGCGCTCGCCAGGTTTCGGCTTGCGAGTCCTTGGTGAGTTGACTCGGCCCGCCAAGGGACTCGCGAGTCCATGGCGAGTCTAGGAGTTTTAAAACTATGCAAAAGACAAGCTTGTTACCATAATGAGATGCCCCCAAGAAGGACAAATCAAAGGATAATGGTCAGAAAACATATATGAAAGAGTACATAAGGGATGCACTTACTCTAGGGTCAGTATGCTCTTATGATAAATAATGTATATCAAGGATATTTGTATTGAATTGATCCCATCCCCTAAAGGTAGTGGAACAATGGAAGAAGGGAACATATGTCTTTTTTAGTCAACATGGAAGAGACCAAAAGAGATCTCAGTACTTTTCATCGTCCCCAAGTAGACAACATAAGGGACAACATGTAGAAGAATTGAGATACAAATAGAAGAATGTCACAATAGATTCAGCCTCTTTATTAGATTGCACCAACAAAGTAACAAGGGTCATCCAAAGAGAACCTAACTTAACACAAAAACATATCAAGCAACACATCATAGGGGAAGCACATTACAAACAAGTAAACACACAAGAGAGGATCTATGGCACGAATGAAGCTAATCAAACAAATCATCCACCTCCCAATCTTGCTGAACATTATTTAAGGAAGGTGGACAAGATGCAAGAGGAGCTAATTCGAGCATAGTAGATGGAGCTATTGCAAGTTCCAAACAAGGACCATGCTCTAATGATGAGTTACTTTGTTTCTTGCTAGGAGCTAGGGTTAATGCTTTTGAAAAATGTGAAGATAAATCATGATTAACATCAATAAGCTCATACATATCATCAAAATCATTAGAATCAACATTGTTAGCATGAACAACATCATCATCCATATCATCATCTAGATTAATAAAAATAGGATCTCGAATGTGAAAAGAGCATGAACCATCATCTTTCTTAAGCATTTTTAATCTTGGTGATTAAGGTTGAACTTCCCCCTAGGGCTAGGCGAAGGCTAGACAAATGGTATCGAGTCAACATTTGGTGTCTACGGAGAGGAAATGGTTAGGGAAGCAACTTCATGAGCCTTAGCACGACGTCTTCGTCGGTGCTCTCTCACACAACGATTCCTTTTAGTTTTAGCCGAGACTTGTGAAGGTTGAGGATCAATAGACATAGGTTTCTTGTCTTCCTTTAAAGGAGGAATGAGAGAAGCCATACTAGGTTGAGACATAGAAGATGCCAAGCGCTTTCCTTTGTACGATGTAGGAGGTGGGATTGAGGCATATATGGGAGGAATAGAAGTAGGAATAATACCAAGTCCATTATGAGGAGGAATATCTATAGGTATAGGATATCTAGGTTTACTCAAGGACATGATCACCTCATTTTTCCATTTCTGATAAGATAAGAAAAGGATGTCACTTCGAGGCTTAAGAGGTTCAGGTTGTTTTTCCGAAAGTAATCAAGGGTGAAATTATCACGCTTCACTGTGGGTTGCTAAAGGCTATGATTAATTGTTATGATAGTGCCATTATGCGGGAATTTCAAACATTTATGGATTGTAGAAGGAGTAGCTTTCATGGAAGAGAGACAAGGATGTCCCAACTTCACACAAAATTGATCCGATGTAGGAATGATAGCAAAAGTCACATCTAAGCGCTTAGTACCAATCTCAACAGGGAGAGTAATAGAACCAATAGTAGGACAAGAGAAACCATCACACACCTTGACCATCACATTAGATTTATCATATGTAACTTGATGCAATTGTAAAGTATAAAGATATTCTTCAGTAGTCACATTCACCATACACACTGGATCAATGAGCACTCCTCGTGAGATTTTGTCTTTGATCTTCACAGTGATATACAATGGGCCATCAGGTGCAACAATAGTCTCACTAGGATCAAAAGTAATGCACAGATCTTTAGGAGGCATAGGTTTATCCACAAGATTCACAACATTGTTAGATTCCATACCAAGGTCATTAGGAGAAAAGGCAAGAGACTCAAACTCAACAACATTAGTAGAGTGAGAAGGCAAAGGATTGGTGAAGATTTGGAGGTTTTGATTAGGATGAGCTATAGACTTGTTTCCTTTATCATTCACACCAGCTATAGATATAGTATTGTTATCAATGTAGTCTTGAATCTAACACCTTAATGTATAACATTTCTCAGTATCATGGCTAGGTTCACGGTGATATTGATAAAAGGTTTTGGGATCATGATAAGATGGCAATGGTTTAGAAGTATCGATTGGCTTGATGGGAGGAAGTTTTAACACATTAGCATTTTTCAACTTCGACATTATACTATACAAAGACTCAAATTGAGGAGTAAATTCTTTTCTAAAGTATTTTGATAAAGGGGCCACACTTGATGTCATGGCTGCCACTTGAGTGTTGATATTGTCATTTATCTTGATGTAACCCTTGTTCGGTTTGAAAACCCTTGTTCGGTTTGAAGTACACAAATGATTGCTGAACACCCTCATTCTTATCAACTTGAGCCATTGAAGGAGCTGATTCAAATTGACTCACTTGAAGATGATAATTATGGAGCACTGCACACAATTGCGTAAAGGAAGCAAACTCAGAAAATAAAAGTTAATCTCTAATGTCTTTTTGTAAATTAGCAATAAAAATTCTTTGAACGTCATAATCAGCCACTTGATAAGCAATTTGAGAATACAAATGTTTATAGCTACCAATGAAATCAGTCACTTTTTCTTTAACTACTTTCTTACAATGAATCAAATCAGTCAAAGTAATTTTAGGACCAATATTATTTTGAAATTGTTGAATGAAAGCATTAGCCAATTGTTGTAATGATGTAATAGAATAAGGAGACAAAGAACAATACCATTGTAAAGCTTTATCTCTAAAGGTTCTAGTAAACAATTTAGCCATAAGTCTTTGGTCATAGGCAAAATCACTACACAAAGTTTGAAATGTCTTTACATGAGTCAAGAGGTCACCTTTTCCATTATATAATTTCAATTGAGGGACTTCCATATGTTTAGGGGGAACCACACAGATAATATCATCGGATAATGGGCTTGCTACATCAAATGTGGGCACATTAAACTTGGATTGAGTAATGGAAGCCAATTGTTGTTGAAGGGATGTAATAGTTTGGGTTAGATTATTGATGGTTGCTTCGGTGGATGGATTGAAATTGGACATGTTGGATTGGGATGGAGGAGTAACATTGTTATATGTAGGTGGAGGTTGAGAATAAGGAGGTGGAACATAAAGGTGTGATGGTATGGGAAATGTTTGGGATACAAATGGAAGACTCACAGAAGGAGGTATGTAAGAATATTGATTAACAGGATTGCCTCCATAACTAACATGTGTAGAATTAACATTTTGTGTGGAAGTAGCCATGATAGGAGATGTAAATGTAGGCACACTAGGCAAGGATGTAGGCATAGGAATGAAATAATTGACTTGACTAGTGGGTTGAGAGTAACCAAGGACTTCAGCACAACTTTTGATTGGCATGATATCAGTGTCAACAATATGAGCAAGGCCACACAACAAATCAACACCAATTTTATCACTTTTCACCATTCTTTTTAATCCTCCAATTAAAGGGATTGCCTCACTTTTCGAGTATTGTTTACTCATCCATTGTTGAAGATTTTCAAATTCATTGTCAGTCTTCTCCAATTTGTCAATAGTAACCCTAGTTAGCGATTCATCCACATCATGAGAATTATGAGGAGAATGGGGATAAATGATGTTATTAGTTAGATTAGAGGAAGCACCAACATTCTCATGGAATAAGTGATTCAATTGAAGTTCCATACCTTTAGTGATTAAACTTTGGGAAGCCTTAATTCTACAACTTCTCATGGGAATATTGTATGTAGGAGTAATTGTAACAAAACTCATGCAAAAATGAGGGAAATTTGAATGCAAGAATTGAAAACTATGATTAAGCAATGCAATTTGTTGTAAAAATGATTGATTATCCAATTAATTAAGCAACTTGATTTGAGATTTGGAACAATAAATGCCTTTAAATCATAACATGTCGTAATAATCAGATCTAAAAATACACTTGAAAAATTATGCAACCCATAAGTTAATTTTAGAATAATAATTTAGGCTTTTTGTGAATTTAACCTCTAAATTTATGAAATTCAATTTATGAGTGCAAATTTGAATTTTAAAAGGCATAAACAATCAGATTTGAGATAGAAAATCAGAATTAAGCATGCAAGATGTTGGGTTCACCAAAATGTAATGGATGGAAAATTAGGAATTAGGGTTTAAGATAATAAAACAACTAACAAACTTAATTAATCCAATTACATTGAAAGAAGATTAAACCCAATAGATCTAGGCTCAATCCTTGTGGGAAAGAGATTGAGATTCTGATTGAATTCAACTGGTTTGTTTGACTTATCCTCTTTCTAAGTTGGATTTGATTGATTATGAAATTAGGGCAAAACAATGAATTATTGAAGCAATTTGACACAAACAGTAAGCTACAGATATCCCACTGAGCCACAAACTTGGATCTAGGCAAAAGAAGATGTGTTGGACCTATTCCCAGAAGTTCGACCTATTTTTTTGAGACTAAGTAGTATAGATTCGCCTTGGTCTTTCGAATTTTCGGCCATCGAAAGCTAAACCTGTTCGTCACTTTTAACTCTGCTAGATTTCTTGAGTACAACTCTGCACCTATTTTCATTTCATTTATCAATTCAATTTCATGGTTAATTCGAAAACTGAGGTTTACACACAGAAAGAAAGGGAAATATGTTGGGAATAGGGGTTTGCCTTAGGTCAAACCCCAGTTTTGGAATTAACCATGAAATTGAATTGACAAATGTAATGAAAGACTGTGGTAAGGTACTTTCCTTTTGAGGGAAAGACTGAATCTGAAATGTAATGCTTGAAACCACAATGTTTACCTTGATGAAGTTTTGTTCGTCTCCACACAAATCTTTTAGGTTCTCATGTAGGATGTCTTCATAAAACATTGATCATGAATGCCATCTTCAGTACTTGAACTTGACTTCACTTCCGCTTCAATGCTTGATGAATGACTGATTGCTTGCTCACTTGAATTCGCTAGAGTGTAATTGAGATCTTAGGAATCGTTCGTTAGATTTAAAATGAGAGGGGTAGACCTCCTTTTATATTTTACCATCAAAAATCAAATTGAATTTCCACAACAGGCTGAGACGAGATCCAAATTCCTGTTCATTAATGGTGACCATTAGGAGGGTTCAATTTGGGGCCCAGTTAAGAGGCCCAGGGCGTGGTACGCCCGGTCCTAATTTGGGACCAAGGTGTGGTACGTCTTGGTCCTAGAAATCAAGACTCCAAATTGGGGGTAGAACTGAGAAATTGATGAAAATGCAGAATAGATTGGTGTTGTGAGCAGAATCAACATTGCAATCAGGCCTTGGAAATCGGAATGCCAAAGTGAGGCCTAGGTGAGGACAAAATTGTAAACAAGTACAATTTAGGACGCTACAACTAGGTGCCATGGGCCCACAAAGATTGGCATGCACTAGCTGCAAAGGTTGGCTTGCATGATGCTCACTAGGATAGAAGGGTTTACGATGTTGTTTTCCAGCAATGTAATTGGAACAAATAGCACTCAACTTCTCAAATGAGGGAAGCCCTTTTACCATACTTTTCCTACAAGTGTTAGCAAGTAACTAGTACTCAAATGACCAAATCTACGATGGAAGAGCACAACAAGATCATTATCCTTAGTCATTAAGGCTTGATTATTAGCAATTGTATCAAGCCTAAATATTTTACCAATTTTAGTAGCACTTGCAACAATTTTTGCATTTTTAGACATATTTGATAAGACATACCTTTTTGTCTTGATTTGTATCAAATTCAATCCTAAGGTTGTGGTCAAGAAATTGATTGGTAAGTCTTGGTAAATAGAAAACTTTAGTGAGCCTACAACGATGTATACCAAACTGCAAAGAGATGTCACCAATACCTTGGATGTCATAGGTGGCATAATATCCAAGAGAGACTTTTCAATGTGAGAAACCACTCCTTCTGTCTAGTCACGTGCTTTGTAGCACTTGAATCCACATACTAAAATGAGTTTGATTATGAACTATCAGATGTATTCCTCGTCCAAAGAATCTTCTTCTTCAACAACACTGCCTTATTGTTTCTAAATGTTCTTCTTCTCCCATCGTGCATTGCCACTTTGAAATGTCTTCTTTTGATGTGATTTATTGTTGGATGATCCTTTGGCCAAGGAGTTGTGCCAACAATTTTTCACATCATGTCCAATCCTTTCACATATTGGACACTTATTTTGAAATATGGATGAATTACTAGATTTGGGTGGTCCACCAGACTACTTCATAGGCTGCTTGTCTTTATGACGTGTGGTCATTGCGTGATCATCCTTACCATGATCCTAACTTATAGACTCTTCTTTCTAAAATAGATTCACTAGCTTCTCAAAAGTGAATGTTTGTTATGTGACATTCAAATTTATCACAAACACTTTGTGTTTGGAAGGTAGTGCCCACAGAACAATAGTGCCCACAGAACAATAGGCACTAATATTGCATCATCAATTCTTTCTCCTAATGCTTGTAGGGAAGCTCTCAACTTAGCAATCCTCTTAAAAAGGATTCCAACTATTCTTGGTTCTTCATTTCTAGTCCATGTAGTCGACTTTGCAAATTCAAGATCTAATTCTGATTCTTTGCCTCATACATTGTTTTGAGATTGTACCATGCATCTTTGGCTGTGGATGAGTCTCGGATGAAAGGTTGAACTTCATCAGACACGTTGAATGTAATGATCATTTTTGTCTTTCTATTGGCTTGATCAAATTTCTTCTACTCATTAGCATCTGTCTTGTGATGTATTGTGGTACCATTGACCACATCCCACACTTCTTCAAACTTGAGTTGAGTTTGGTCTTCCAAGTAGAGTGGTTATTCCCATGCAACAATTGAGAGTCTAGAAGAAGGAATTTTGGAGAACTTCCTGCCATTTTGTTAGCTAAGAGTCTGGAACAATTTATTGTAGAGGAGAGAAGATAAGCCGTTGTATGCACAACTTCAGCCCAATATGAATGTCCTAAGCGAGAATCTTTTAACATGCTTTGATACCATCACAGCATCCAAATTGGAAATGGCATGGCTAGCAGCTGACAATACAACATAAACTTTGCCATGTTGTCGAGAATAATCATTATGTTGTGTTGTCGTTGGTAATTATGGGTTACGGCAGTTAGTTAGTCTTCCCGAAGGGCAGTTGGATGCGACGGTTGATCGCACCCCTTCGAGTATTATAGATTGCATACCTTTCCTTCGAAGTAGCATCATGATGGTCGTATCAGGGTGTGATGTTATAAGCACTTCATGTATATGGATTGCTGAATTAATACAGGGACTGGTTCTTTAATATATTCCCATTATGTTCTGTGCATTTACTTTTTGCATTTAAACGTTGACCCGTATGTGGCAAACATCTGGCGCCGTTGCCTAGACATACTCGAGAAAGGAAGGAGCGGATGGCGTACATACACGATGGGCCTACCCGTTGGTGAGATTAACCTAGAGGCCGACGACGCGCAAACGGAGCTCTACGATGGAGAAGACATTGCAACGAGGGAATTCTCAATCCTGCTTCAGGTGGCCATCGAGACCTACATCCGAAGAGAGGCCACGGAGGCTGATGTCCCAACAAGTGCCGTGTGGACCGCACTGGAAGTTAGCCCCACAGCGAATCGGTTGATGAACCACCTCCCCCGGTTGCTTGCACAGGCATCACTGGCACAGTGAACCCGCTTGGAGGAGATTGCACGTGAGGAGCGACGCCAACAGGTCCTCCGACAGTATGAAGAAAACAATCGTCGTTGCGAAGCGGAGCGTGATGGCAAGAGGCGAAGTGGAAATTGAACCCTGAACCTCGAGGAGGAATAAAGAACATTCTATACTATAATAATGGTGTCGTACTATTGACATAAATTGTATCCGATGGGATGAATTAATAAAGAAGTGTTCTATTTTTTATGTGTGGTTACTAATTATGAAGATGTACGGGAATTAATGCCCAACTTATTAAATAAGGATAGAAATAAGAAGGCACAAAGTGAGGAGTGGGAGGCCGCACAGAGAGCCTTGATTTTGGAACAAGTAGAACGTAGACGGAGGTTGAGGCAACTTGCCGAAGGACGACCTGCCGAAGGGTTGCCCGAAAAGAACCAAGGAGGTGTCATGGAGAGTGCAGGAGTAGAAGCTGAAGGAGATTTCTACGTGTTGCCAGAACACCGTAGGGTGAGAAACTACGAAGAATTTTTGGAAGAAACAAGGCTACGAAGAAATTTGGTTGAAGAGACCCGAGATCAGTTCAGGAACTTATCCCTTACGCCGCGCATGGAGGACCATTGAAGGGAGCGAGCAGAGGACGAGGGTGAGAACGGGGGAGAGGGCAACTGTACGACCGTAGGTGCGGAGGAGGCACAGGCACACGACAGACAGGACCCCCTCTTGGGACCCATCACACCAAGCACGCGGGTACAAAACACCGTAACCCCATTCACTCAAACAGGAAACACCACCGGGGCGGCAGGGAGTGGCATGGGTGCACGACAGACACAGCCACCTCTGGGGACATGACCCCCATCAATGGCTAATAGGTAGAAGCTGCCGAAATTCACCGGCGACGGGAAGGAGGATCCCGTAAGGCACTGCAGAACCTGCGAAACCATATGGACGACCAATGGTGTCACGAACCAGGACGAATGGACGACGCAATACCCAGCGACATTACGGGGAGTTGCCATCAACTGGTACTCGGATATTGATAAAACTGCAGTGGCCACATGGGACACGCTGCGGAAAGCCTTCGAGAAGGAGTTCTGCCTACTCCAGATGATAATGAAATAGTGGCAGAGATATACAGTACGAAACAAGGACAAAAGGAATCAGTTCATGCCTACAGATGGCACTTGAAGGAGCTAATTGGGAAAATGGAGAGTCAGTCGGCCGACGGACTCAAGAAGAGGTGGTTCGTAGAAGGCCTAAAACCCAGTTTGAAGAAGAAAATGAAGATAGTCCCTCCTTCGTCATACGATGATGCATACAATAGGGCTATGGACTTAGAAAGTGAATACAAAACGCCCAAGAAAAAGGGAAAGTCCTCCGAGGAAAATGACTCTTCCTCTGATGAGAGTGGTAACGAGGGGTCGAAAAAGAAAGTGACGGCCCTGCAGAGGGACATGGAGCATATGATGAGGGAATTTAAAGCGATGAAAGGCTCTACTAGCCGGACCGAAGGAGACGTATGGTGCACAGAGTGAAAGGAGGAAGGACATACGAAGGGTACATGCCCGAAGAAGGCCTTTTGCGAAATTTGCCAAGTAATGGGACACTCCATCAAGGAGTGCCCATACAATATGAAGACCCGAAATATGCAAGTGCTGCTCACTGAGCAGGCCACAACATCCGCACCAGCGGGTACGGGCCAGCAAACCAACACAACGGTATCATCTGGAGGTTACCGAGACAACAGACGCGGCGGCAGAAGGAATAACAACAATAACAATACCCGAAGCCATGTCCAGTATGACGCCAAGGGCCGACCAATGATCCAATGTAGGGCCTACAATCAGTGGGGGCACTTCGCCCGGGATTGCATGAAGGAAGCCACCCCTCAGCACCTCTGCCGATGGTGTGGGCCAGGCGACCATGAGGATGCAAATTGCTCGAAGCCAGGAGTAAACCTTTTGAACATCGAACCCACGAAGACAAAAGTGTTGGCAATCACAAGGGCACAGGCCAAAAAGGCCGCATACCCAGATCCTCGCACGGAGACCGAGAGAGTGCAGGAAGCAAGGGTCGAGATCACAAAGGAAATGGCTGCACAAGGGCAAAACAGCCACGACGCCACAAGCCCGTCATAGACGAAGGGAGAAGAGAGAATCCTACGGCAAATATTGCAAACAGAGGTACCCGTGAAGATTCAAGACCTCCTGGAAACCATACCGCAGTTGAAAACGGCTATGTTGAACTCCATACCCACACAAGCTAAAACGAAGGATGTCGTAAGCCCCACGGTCGACCCTATGTTGCTAGTAGTCAACAGCGGACGCCACCCTGCGGTGGTAGAAATGGGCATCCTGGGGACTACCTTGACGAACACCATTTTGGACGGAGGGTCAGGAGTAAATGTGCTCCCAGAAGAGATATGGAAAAAACTGGGAAAGGCTACGTTGTGGCCCCCCATGTTCAACCTGCTAGGGGCAGATCAACACGGGATTAAACCCCTTGGTACCCTCATGGGCCAGCGGGGGATGATTGGCACGCAGCCATTCGTGCTAGATTTTATAGTGATTCCACTGAAGCAGAAAGGGTACGACGCCATTCTCGGACGTGGGTGGCTAATTGCGGCAAAGGAAAACCATAATTGGAAGCAGAATACGCTCTCCCTGGAAAGTGTGGGGAGGAAGTACATGATCGATCTCCGTATGCAGATGGTGAATGAGGAGTTGGCATCTTCCTCCGAGTTTGAATCTGAAGCAGACCAGTTGGGTGGGGATGAGGACCGACACAGAATGGAGCCCAATGACGAAGGGGTATTAGAATTGGAAGCATGCTCGGGGGATGAGGGGGACTCCATGAATGGCCTCTTCTACTGGCAGATGGAGGATTATGAATTGTTTACACCCTCTAGCAATGTATTGAGTATTGAGGAAGAACCAGATATATTTCCTCCAGAATACGGAGAGTACAAGGAAGGGAAGGCCTCTGTGAATGACACCCCCGCACACCAGTTCCCGAAAGGCGAACCTATTAAATATCAGGAAGCCAATTTGAAGGAGACAAATCTTAGGGAGACGAGTGACCCCAAGATCATCCTTGTCGGAGATGACTGGAATCCAGTGTTGAAGGCCGCAGCCTTCAAAATTTTCCTCGAATCCTTGTTTTTGCATGGATGTACAAGGACCTGAAGGGCATGCCCCCAGAGCTATGTGTACACTGCATAACATTGGTACCGGGAACCAAACGGTAAGGAAGCGGCCTTACCATATGAACAAAAATTATGTTGCACAGGTGAATGACAAAATTGAGCGGATGTTGGAAGTGGGCATAATCTTCAAGGTGCAGACAAGCGAGTGGGTGTCTCCCATTGTGATTTCTCTCAAGAAAGAGGCCAATCAGATCCGGATCTGTGTAGACTTTCGGTGTCTGAACGCTGTCACTATTAAAGACTCGTTTCCCATACCCTTCATTGACAGCATCCTTGAGGAAGTGGCTGGACATGAAATCTACTCCTTCATGGATGGGTTCTCTAGGTACAACCAGATATCCATCGCCGAGGAAGATAAGTTGAAAACTACCTTCGTGGTGGAGGACGGGGTGTATGCATACAACCGAATGCCCTTCGGCCTATGTAATGCACCGGCGACCTTTTAACGCATCTTGCACATCTTTGACAAGATGTCCGTAGGGAACTTCAAAGCTTTCCTAGATGATTGGTCTATTTACAACGGGCAGGATATCCACCTAAAGGCCCTCAAGGAGTGCCTGGAGAGATGTAGAAGGGCACGGGTGGCCCTTAATCCGAAGAAATGTAGATTCATCGTACCACAGGGAAGATGGCTTGGACACATTGAGTGCAAAGAAGGATTGAAAACGGACCCTGACAAGATTCGGGTCATAGTAGAAATGGAAGCTCCTATAGACGTCACTGGGGTAAAGTCTTTCCTTGGTCATGTAGAAGGATTGAAAACGGACCCTGACAAGATTCGGGTCATAGTAGAAATGGAAGCTCCTATAGACGTCACTAGGGTAAAGTCTTTCCTTGGTCATGTAGGGTACTACAGGAGGTTCATCAAGAACTTCGCTGAGGTGTCCCACCCGTTGGATAGTTTGACACGGAAAGGGGAGCCATACATTTGGACAAAGCCACAGAGCGACGCATTTGAAGAGATGAAAACGAGATTGATGGGAGCACCCATACTCGCATACCCGAACTGGGATAAGGAATTCCACGTTCACGTGGATGCTTCAAATTATGCCATTGGGGCTACACTAGCCCAGGTAGGGGGACACGGGTTGGACCATCCGATTTATTTTGTGAGCAGGTTGCTCTCCAAGGCCGAAAAGAACTACAGTACCACTGAACGCGAAGCCCTCGGTATGGTCTACGCCGTACAAAAATTCCGACATTACCTACTTGCTACACCATTCACATTTTACGTAGACCACCAGGCACTAATGTACTTGGTAAACAAGCCTATTATCCAAGGGAGGATAAGCCGTTGGCTATTGCTACTACAGGAGTTCACGTTTACAATTGTGGTAAGACCAGGACGAAGCCATGTCATAGCTGATCAGCTGTCCCGGATCAAGTCGGGGAACCTCCGGAGGGAGTAAATGATGACTTCTCGGATGCACACTTGTTCCATATAGCCGTACTCCCTTTGTGGTACAAGAAGATTGGAGAGTACCTGTCGACGTCCTGATTCCCGGAGGACATGCCCCCAGGGGAACGAAGGAAGCTAGTATTAAGGAGCAGGACCTTTTCACTGATCAATGGCTAACTCTACAAAATGGGACCAGACCAGGTACTAAGGCGTTGTGTCATGGAGGAGGAAGTCCCCAGTGTATTAAGGGAGGCACACGAAGGGCCTGCAGGCGGACATATGGGCTCGGACACGACGGCACGCAAGGTGTTGTTGGCAGGGCTGTGGTGGCCAACTGTACACAACGACGCCAGGGAGTGGGTCGTGGGGTGCAACACTTGCCAACGGGCGGGTAAACCTTTGAAGCGAGACTTCATGCCCCTCAACCCTTCGCATGCACAGGAACTCTTCGAATGATGGGGACTCGACTTTGTAGGGCCTCTTAAGGCTAGCCGTACACGACGACGCCGTTACATTGTGGTCGCGATAGAATACTTGACTAAGTGGGTGGAGGCGAGGGCTCTCCCAGACAACTCTGTAGTAAGCACGACGAAATTTATCTATGAACAAATTATTATGCGATACGGCATACCTATTCAGTTGACAAGTGACCAAGGGAGCCACTTTGTGAACCATGTCATACGGTTGTTGACCACAGAGTTTAAGATTTTCCACTCATTATCGAGCCCGTACTACCCCCGCGCTAATGGGCAGGCTGAGGCCACTAATAAAATATTGGTGTCGGTAATCTACAAGTCCTGCGGGGTAGAAAAGGAAGACTGGGAGGAGAAGTTACCCTCCATATTATGGGCCTACAGAACAACTTACAAGGTGACCACCGGTCAAACTCCATTTCAACTGATGTATGGTCAGGAAGCAGTGGTGCCTGTGGAATTCATCGTGTCGAGTTTGCGAATAGCAATTGAAAATAGACTCGGAGACATGGCAAGCCTACGGGAGAGGCTTTACAACTTGAACAAGCTGGACGAGCGTCGAATGGTGGCGCAGTGGGCCACGAAGGTCGCACAAGCCAGAAGAAAAGTATGGCATGACAAACATTTAAAACAGGCAAGATTCACCTCGAGACACCTGGTTTTGAAATACAATGGAAAAAACGAGATCAAACCAGTGAAGTTTAAGGTGAGATGGCTAGGACCCTTTCGAATTCGTGAAGTCGGGGCCAACAGGGCCATCCGGCTGACAACGTTGGATGGAAAAAAGGTGCCCCAGGTTGTGAACGGCTCCAAATTGAAACCGTACCACAAGCGACAACCGCACCAGCAAGTCCTAAGTGGAAAAAAGAATTGAAAAAAAAAAAATAAAAAAATATTGGAAAATTTAAAAATTGAAAAATTGAAAAAAAAAAAAAAAAGAAGCCACGGTAGAATTACCGAACGGTGGGACCACCCACGATGGGAACCCTGTGCGGTGGAAACCACCGCACAAACCACCGCCTCAACAGCCCGTGACCACAGCGGCATAAATAAGACGCAACCCGCACAAACCAGCGCACACGCAGCCACACACACGCACAGCCCGTGCTAAGCCACGCACACACAGCCGTAGTCCTTGGGCCTGAAGAGAAAGGCAACGGTCCCGTGGAAGAAGGGATTCCTGGCATATTCGCCACGACAGAAAGGGGCCGTTGCAGCCACATGGGTATGCAACCATTGCCGCAGGGAAGGGGAAGTGGTGTAACGGTTCCACGGTTAGCCATATCTCAGTTGGCACGTTAAGGAGAGGCAAACTACAGGGAATGCATTCAGTCGACAAACGCCATTGGCAAGCAAAGTTGCAGACAAACATGGACAAGACCGCGAGGGTTTTACCATCCGGAGTTCGAGTTGCAGGAGGCATGGATACAAGCACCAACACCAGCAAACAGAAACACAGGCCAAAGATAGCCACAGTCACAGCCACGGGAAAGGTCACCACTGACACTATTGTGTTCGAGGGTGTGAATGGAGCCGAGTGCCGCAAGTGGTGGCAGGAGAATGTTGCCGATCACAAAGTGAAAAAGAATTTACAGCAAGTAGGAGTTCATTGGGCTATCCAGATGCCTGTTTTCCCCATAAAGAAATTCGAGATACCATTGCGAATGATGGTCGACGTGTTTGTTCGACTATGGCAACCATAGGCTAAGGGTTTCCTTCACAACGGTCGACTTTACAAGGGTATTTGGCATACCAGGCTGCAATGGGAAGAAAGTGGAGATAAAAGCTAAGAAAATGAATAAGGACACAAAGGAACACTGGGTGAAGATGGTTTCCCGCAACCTTACATCGGCTGAACTTGCCTCTATGACCAATGCCACAAAAAGTAGGGGAATGAAAAAGTCATTTGTAGCCGAAGGGCCTTGGCGTTGTATCATGGATGTCGTGAAGAGACGACTTACTGGGTCCAGCCGTGCATCGGATATCGCCCTACCTCAGATTATTTTGATGAATGGACTTATGAATGGGGTGCAGTACGACTGGGCTACAGTACTTGTTGACAGGATGTATGAGTTCATGACTCTACATCACCGCACCTTCTACATGCCGCACTATGCCATTGGGTTGTTCCTGGAGGCCATGCGTTCCCAGCTGCCGGAGGACGAAGTCGACATCAAACCGGTAGGTAGTCTGGCACCAAGTGAGCCACCCATCTTCTATTGGCGACATATGGATATAGGGTTGACACCTACGACAAGGCAGAAGAGGTGAAGGCAGGATGTGTCCGAGTCTGACGACTTTGATAGCAGGTGGGAAGAGACCTCGGAAGCCTCGAGTGATTCAGACGGAGATAGTGGGGCAAACTTAGTCAAGGTCGTACCAGCATCCACACCCCCACCCCAAGTCTTGTTCGCCACACCCATGCTGACCGCCTCAACACATTTGAGTCCGCCTACGGGTGGCATTGCGTCCATCTCGGCCTTTGGGGAGCCGAGGCCACCAGTAGTAATGAGGCTACCATCAGGGACCGAGGAAGGGAGGACAGAGATAGTTCCATCAGAAGAAGTGGGTGAATCCGTACCCACAGGGAAAGTGCAGGGGCACGATCAGACAGCGACAGCAGCAACACTAGGCGAGGGGATACTACACCCCCTCGAGGAGGACAGTTGGTTGAGTAGGGAGTTCGAGATGACACCCATGTCGCCTAGGTCGCTTACTACCATTTCTCCCTCACGGGCTACCCCCGTGCGCGGTGACCCTCGGGAGGACTTAGACGCAGAGGTTGTGGACTTAGATAGTGAAGGTTCTCCCAGGGATGTGACACACTCGACGGAGGTAAAGGGTAGGGAGTTGGCACTGGAGCAGATGGCGGAGGTCCATGTGGACAGCCAGCGAGGCAAGGTAGAGAGCCACACGGAGAACAGGCAGCCAGGCCGGGTAGACGTGGAGGTGTACCTCCAAGATATGGTGGGCCGAGGGCAGACTTACTTTCAGGAACTGGTACAGACTTATCTGCAGGAGGAGGTCCGCGGAGGCCGGGAGGTTATCGCCTCCCTTTAGTCAGAGGGCCTCGACAACACCCTCCAGGAGTTGGAGCGGTTGCTCAGATTTATGCAGGAGAGTTGTCTGCAGGCATTTGCTACCTGTTTTGAGAGAGGCGGATGGTCAGAAACTGAGACGGCAGAGATGTTGGCTGCATGGGCAGTGAGCACGCCAGTAGTGGAGAGTGGAGTGGAGTCTCTCGGGAGGCAGATTGAGCAGACCTTCAGGGAAGGGTATTACACTCTTCGCCGAATGGAGTCCGTGTTTGCAGGACATCTGATTGCAAGGGTGGTCGCGGAGAGAGCTCGGGAGGAGTTGGCCACCTAGCTTGAGGCGGTGCAGAGAGACTTGGATCACCGGGAGGTGGCGTGGGAAGCCGAGAGGGCTCAGTTCACTGCCGAGAAGGCATGTTTAGTTGCAGAGTTGGAGGACACAAGGGCATAGTAGGCAACCCTGAGCACTAGTCTGGTACAGGCGCAAGAGACAGTGGATGCCAAGGAGAGAAAGCTCCTGGAGGTTGCCCGGATGGTTAAGTCTGCAATTGAGCACAGAAAGGTTGCTGAGCGGGACTTGTAGGTGCGGACACAATAGGTGTACGATCTACGTGCATGACTGACACCAGCATCGTCATCAGCCCTACCACCTGCTGCTTCAGGGACGCCCCCTCCGCCCCCTTCTTCTTCTATACCTTGATTCTGTTTCATGTATGAACATCATCTCTATTTTGTATTAAGTCGTCCAAAGACGACTTCTTTTCTTGGGGGGGATGATGTTGTCGGGAATAATCATTATGTTATGTTGTCGTCGGTAATTATGGGTTACGACAGTCAGTTAGTCTTCCCGAAGGGCAGTTGGACGCAACGGTTGGTCGCACCCCTTCGGGTATTATATATTGCATACCTTTCCTTCGAAGTAGCATCATGATGGTCGTATCGGGGTGTGATGTTATAAGCACTTCATGTATATGGGTTGCTATATTAATACAGAGACTGGTTCTTTAATATATTCCCATTATGTTCTGTGCATTTACTTTCTACATTTAAACGTTGACCCGTATGTGGCAAACATGCCAAACATGCCAAACATGTGGAGGTTATTCCTCCAATGAGAGCACTGCCTTGGAATTCGCTGTGGAGGATGACAACAATTTTTTCTGTCAATATGGTGCTACAAAATGATTCCAAATCCCTGAACACCTTGCAGACTGCTCACAAAATAATTACCTATTGTTGCTCCATCAAATGTTGCAATAATAAAAAGAAATCATATCCAAGAAAATCAGTGCCAATATTATCTCCTCATTGCAAAATAATAGCCACAAAGAATGATCCCACTCTGATACAATGAATCAAGCATTGCCATTGCCTCTATTTTACGCACTCCTTAGGCACTTTGAAGACTGAAGCCAACTTAGTGCCCTGCTAATATGTGACCTTTGTGAAGACCCAATGTGGCTCTCGATGAGATGCTCATAGATCGTGGTCAGACCTTGAACTGACATTCCAAACAATATCACCGAGGCATTGGAGGACTCTACAAATGGTCGTTAATGCTTGCCTTTGTATGGCTGGCTCCAAAATTGATCAACTATGATCTCCAAAAGAAAACAATCTAAATTGGCTCTCCTTCTACACTGATGGCAACTTTAAAACTCATGATGCCTGTCATAAATATGCATATCTAGTAGTTTATTTCTGTGTGCAAGGAAGGGGCGCAAAACTGGACTTCTTACATAGAGATCTCGATCAATTGACACTCAATAAATTTGTGTAGGCCTTCAAATAACTCGATTTGAGCATAATTAAATTAAAATGTTACCAAATATATGAATGAGGCTGCCTCCAAATACTCAACTTTATTGCCTGCTAAGAAAGTTTGACCTTTACACTCATGACCTCACATAGGACGGTCAACTCTTTTCCCTTGCACTAATTCAGCTTGCGTGGCTATAGCTTCAATCTTTGATTAGAACACCAAAATTGTTAGTGATTAGAAAAGCAAGATTTTGACACCAATGCATCGCCTCCGCCCTCGGGTTAAATCCACCTTATGCACTTCTAATGAATATGCACAAAAGACAATTTAGCATTATCACTAAAGAATAGGCATATAAAACAATTTTTCTCTGATACCATATTAGCATTTTTCAAGATAAACCGGATGAATTCTTTGTATTAGATGATGGTTAAAAATACCCAAATAATATAACCAATTATGTTGAACCTCTTGGGAATACCATACACTAAAAACCAACTATCAACATATAAACAAAACAATAACAAACATGATACGAATGATGGAGTATCCAACACTTGCATCCCTTTCCTTTGACCTTTTTATTTGTTATTTCAAATTGTGCCTACAAATTGGAGTGGACGGTGTCCCAATCTGGTCGAACTCTTCTTTCTTTTTTTTTTCTTATTCCAACTCGTAGTCAGCACCTAGAAGATATGTTCAAGTCATATAACTTTATTTCTCACAATTCTATGCCACTCCAATACCAATCCATCAATCCTCCAATGGAAGTCAATGATTGAGAATTATTACAGCTGATCACAGCCCACTCGTAGGAATATCGACCCATGCCTTTTAACGCCCAATCTTTGATAGCACTTAAGCTTCTAGATATTGGTGGCAAAACTAAAAATGAATAATAATACAAATAATCGACCAACTCTAGAGATATCTGATTTAACAAATTTATATTTGCTATAAAATATCTATAAATTTGTCACCTGCAAAGATGTATTGTTTCAAATCTCATTTCTTATTCCTCGAACATTCGGTATCAAGGCAACTTCTATATGAAATTGCTCCAACGGAATCTAAGGGTTTTCATCCCCAAACTTGAAATCTTCAACTCATTGTTGATCCTTGGATGGAACCTCTTTGTTGAAGGCAAAGAGCTTTTGTTTGAGCTTCAACCTTTTGGATTTTCATTTGTCAAGAAGCATTGGAGTTTTCATCCCACCAGAAGGATTTTGGCCACATGAACAAATTTCAAAAAGAGTTCTGAATGAATTTCTTTCTTCTCAACTCCTTTAACAACTTTCTCATGAGAGAAAATTCTTTAATTTTCCTTTTAAATCTTTTTTATTTTCCCACAAAAAACATGACCTTTAAATTGGATTTTTGGTCCTAGGGGCCTAACGACACAATTTAGGTCACTTTTAAACACAATTTAGGTCACTTTTAAGAACACTTCTAATTGATTAAAATTAGTCGTCTTTTAGTTATTTATTTTTTGACAACTTATATCTTTTAGGTTTATTTTGAATGAACCCAAGATAACAACTAGAGCACTCCTACCATTGTTTTTTACTATAAAGAAAAGAGACTTTTTATTAGCTTTCAATTTTTTTATGGCTGGTGGTCTATCTGCCACCTTGTTTCTAGAGGGATTTGCAAAAAAAGACTTCTCATAAGGGATGGGGGGGTGTGGGGATGTTGTTTCAGGGATGGCAAAAGAATTCCCAAATTTTGGGGATGGTGATATATATAAAGTCATTTGAAATTTTGTGATGATCTAAAATTTGAAATTAATCAATTACAAGTTTACAAATGACTCTAAGTTCACAATCATTAATAGTTTTTAGTAAATTTATAAAATAGTTAATAATATTAATAATAATAAGTAAATATTTATATTTATATATTATTAATAGTAGTTTTACTTAATATTCTCTATGCAGCCTAGTAGTTTAACATTTTCAGGCTCTTCAATTTAAATTTTTTATTTTATTTTTATAAGTGCATTTGTTTCGTGTTTAGACACAATGACACTGTATTATTTGTGGCAAATATGGACTGTTGTACACTAGGTCTAAGAATTAGAAATCATTTGAACATTTCCAAAGCCATACAAAAACCTCAATAGACTCGGTTCAACTTGGGCATAATGCTTGTGAAGGCTATTTTGGTTGCTTACCATAAGAGTTTTGACATGCATAATGACCTCAAGATTCATCCCTACATAGCCATTTCAATCATTCCTCTTTTAGGATCATCTCCATTGTGGATAAGTGTAGTTTCCCTAGTGCAAGACAAAACAAGCCAGTCTTGGGTTTTAAGATAGAGAGACATTTTTTTTTCAATAATTTCTTGCTGCACCCCATGATATTCAAACACGATTTCAGTGTCATAGGAGTTCCCAAACAAGGGAGTGTCTCAGGAGCTCTCCCCATCTTGGCTAGATGTCTTGTGGATGTCCTTGTTTGTAAAAAAAAAAAATTGGAATCTAGAGGAGATGTTTTGCCCTTGTTCTTGAAACCTTGTAAAAACCCCAAGGTCGCATCCTTGAGGAACATTACATGTAATAGACGTACATTTTTCGAAAATTATTGCAACTTGACAATGTAAAGTTCAAAGTTCAAAGTATAGATACCCAATAAAGGGACTGATAGTAAGAATTTAACTGGCACAAGGAGATTGGTCCATCCGCTAGATAGAGAGCAACATTAATTTCTATAGGGCTGCTCAGTGTCAATCTTGGACTTGCATGAATGGGAGTTAAAAAATGCTGGACAGATCTTAGCTTTTTGATGTTTTCTAGATCTAGGAGAACTAACAAATCACAAAGGGTGAGGCTCTAGTAGTAGGTCATTGAATTTGAATGTTAAGGATGTTGAAGTAAGAAGGAAAATTTGTTGTGGTCACTAGGACGATGCAAAAGGATTGCTGCTTAAAGTGGAGATTAAGTGGCTTAATTTAGTTTAGCTCTCCTAAAATATTTGGCAAATAATGGAGATGGAGTAATATTTGGGAAACCATATTTAAATGGTTTATATCCAAATAATGATGATATAGAATATTGGTAGATCAAGGAAGATAGTGATGGATGGTTGACCACCATGTCCAATTAATTATATTTGATATTGGGGCTTTAATGAAAAAGTTTATCGCAAATTCCATTGGGGATTTTGTAATTAATCTTCAACTTCATGAAAATCGATTGGATTATGACAAACAAAAATATTGATCGCAATGCACATTAATGTAAACACAGTGGCCAATGATTAGCTTATACTATGATTCATCCACTGCACACAATTCAAACCAAACAATCCAAGGAAACAAGAATTCTAAAGAGATATAGTATAAAAATTTGTGTTCCATGGGGACGCATCCCTACCCCTAAAGCCCATGTCCTCATCCCCCATGGTGTTTTGGGGATGGTAGGATGTTTGGGGACGTCCCCCTGTCATCCCCTTGAATTGCCAAATCGTTGGAAACGTCTTGGAAATAGGAGGGGACACCTGGCCGTCCTAAGGATGGCTAAGGATGTTTGAGGAAATCGCCAAGAGTCCCCCACAAATGCAAGACGGTTTATCAATTTTTTTTTTCTTTTTTTGCTTCATCTTTTCAATTATCCATATTTTTTTTCGGAGGGCATAGCCCTTTAACCCCCACTTTCCCCCACACCCCCTCTATCATTGGGTTTTTCTCACATATAACACCTTGTGTAGCTTATCATTGATGCCTCTCAAACCCATTAGGGTCTCCAGTCCCAAACCCCCACTAGTTAGTGGGATCTCTTGTCATATAAGAAATTTGATTACAATGAGGGGGTCTGGGAGTGGTGTAATGTCCCCTTTTCTAGCACGCATTGTATGATGTTGTCGTTAGCGTATTTCTCCATGTTCCTGTAGGCTAACCAGGACATTTAAGGGATCTTGAGGATATTTGGCCTAGGCAGTTTTAGTTGTAGGCGATTTTGAGGTGTTTTGATGTGTTTCAAGGATACTTACTATTTATAGTAAGTGAGTTGGCTAGGTCAAGATCATTAGTGGTTCATGAATAATATCCCGTCAATGGTTATTGATGATATTGATTTGAGATTTTAATAATCATTTGTGATTATTGATTAATTTAGCAATAAAGTTAAGTTATAAAGTTAAATTAAAATATTTAACTTTATGGATGTGAGAACTTAAGTTAAAAAAAAGTAATTTAAAAGTTCCCTTTATTAAAGTATGTGGAGACATGAATGTTAAAGGGAAAAATATATCTTTTATCCCACTTTGGTTGGAAAGTGTGTGAGCTCTCCTAGGAAAGTTATAAAAGGCTCTTAAGAGCACATTTATGGACATGCTTGGTTAAGTGATAATTTGATATTGGAATTTCTCAATAGTTGTTGGCATAACAGTGACAACCATTTTCAAGGACGAAAACCCTTGGGAATTTGTGGGTTGGATGGAAACCCAATTCCACATAGAGGGGTGGATTCATCTAAAATTCATCATTGAGTTTATTTGCAAGTTTGGAATTAGTTTGAGCTTCAATTAGCTTGGGTTTGGCATGGATTTTGTGAAGATTTCGAAGCTTTAATGAATAGTGACGTGAATAGTGCCACTACAGTGTCGGTTGCTACAATGTCGCGCTATAGTGTCGTTCTACAGTACCCGCTACAATGCTCGCCTCCATTGTTAGCCTATTGCTGGTTATTCATTCAGATTTAAAGACTTAATTTGGGAAGAAGCCTCAGATCCAAGGTTTCATGGTTACATCTCTATCTCAGGCGGCTATTCTTGGTGAAGATTTAGCACTTGGTTTGGGCTCTTATTTGCTGCCCAGATTTGTATCGAAGGTGTTGACAGTCCATTTCCAGCCCTATTCACTTCATTGTATGTCATTTCATCAAGCAGGGATTAACGGGTATGTAATAAACTGGTTGTATTCTTGATTAGTCATTGAAAAGTGCTCTTTGGAATGAAGTTATTAGTCTGAGACAAGTTGTAACAGTCATAAATAAATCAACTGTTAGTTCTGATTTTTCTTTTAAAAGTTGTTATTCCTTGGATTCCTACTGTCTGAAATTTGTGCACTGTTAGTTCTTATTTCATTACAATATTATGTGATTTGGCATGAATCATCAAATCTCAAACTCAAAAAAATAAATAAGAACTCAAAAAATCAGACCATGTATGCAAATTGTTTGACCAAATGTCAAGCAACACAAAATCTAAATTAAGGGCTGAACTTGAAGGGGTTTCTTATAGTGGTATTAGAGCTTGGGTGCCAATTGTTTGACAAAATTAAGAAGATTGAAAGATTTAGGTGCAACTAGGGCAGGCCATTATAGTGGTATCAAAGCAGGTGTATCCTGCCATCTTGAAGGGTTACTAAAAAAGATGAAGACTTATGAAGAGTTATTAGAAGCTCTTTAGTACTTGCGTGAGCATCCTGGTTGGTTTAGATCCATTTTTAAAAAGAAATCAGAAACAAATGAAAAAGACTTCTTCAGTGACCAAATCAAGAAAGTCGGCAAAAATGAAGAAAGAAGAAAAGACACGATGAAGGATGTACTAACTACTTTAGAAGGTGATAAGGAGTTAGGCAAAAAGGTGTCTATTGTAGGAGAAAAGTGGGACACTTATCTCTATCAAAAGATGATCTTCTCAGCTCATTGGAGGATGTGGCAGAGTGTTTGCAATAGGTGAAACAGTCACCCTCTCAGCTGATCCAAATAGCAATAGCTCCAACAGTGAACTCTTTGGGAGAACATAGATTGCTGAGACACCCAAATAAGGAGGTAAGACTAGTTGTTTCTAATTGCCTAAGTGAAATTATAAGAATTACAGCTCCTGAAACTCCTTACAAAGATGATAAAATGAAAGAGGTTTTTCAAGTAATCATTGAAAGTTTTGAAGTGTTAGGAGAAATCAGTAGACCTTCTTTCAGTAAAAGGGCTATGAATTTAGAATTGATGGCAAAGGTGAGATCATGTGTTGTCATGATTGACTGCAGTTGTGATGATCTTAGTTTTCAGATGTTTCATCATTTTCATTTTGCTATCAGTGAAGATCATGTTCAATCCATTCATGATTTCATGAGAATCATTATGACTACAATTATTGTTGAATTTGATGTCATTTCCCGACCTCTCATAACTTTCTGATTGGCTGTATATAAACAAGAACTGGTTATATCTACTACTGCTTACAATTTGGTCAACAATGTATTAAGTCAATGTGATAAATTTAAACCTCTCATGGATAAAGAGAAAGCAAAGGAAATTGAAAAATATTTCTTTTGTGACAAAATTCTGAAAGTGAGCAAGAATGAATTGAGGAGGCAAAATCTGTGCTTCTCTTGCAATAAGGATTGGAAGCCTAATCACCAATGTATGGGTGAAAAGGTATTGGAAGACATTCCATCTACTTCCAAGTCTCTCTTGTCATCATTTGAAGAGGAAATATAGGTTGCCAATACAAGTTTGCTTCTAAATGATCATTTGAACAAGGAAGCTGATCCTAAGGATGAAGTTGATTCTCCACGTGCATCTACCATTGAAGATATTCTTGAAGATGAGGAAGTTTTGTCCAACAATGAAGAGGATAGTTGCCAATATGATGAGTCAATTTTTGCTCCAGGTAATGGTTGCATGAACCTCTTTGTGGGTGATTTAGAAATTATTCTTGACAATTCCGGAAAGGTAATGGCTTCTTTTGGTGATTCCATGACTCATGCTATTGCTGCCCCACTTTCTCCACTTGAAAAGATTGGTCCAAATGTTGATGATGGTGATTCTATGTTTGATTTTAATGCTGCCTTGGTTCTAAATCAGCAACAGTGCGAAGAAGATATCATAGAAGAAGTTTGCAATGAGAGCCAAATCCCTCATGGTAAATGAGCTATTTCAACATATGAATCTAATGTTGTTAAGTCACACAAACTGGAGAACCAATTTAAGGTCAATGAAGATAAGATAGTTGCAGCGTTAACACATTTTGATGACATGCACAAGTTGGTTGAACATCACGTTTGGAAGGCACAACTTGACAGTAGAGAAAAATGGGGTAAAGATGAATCTACTCAAGCTGATTTGCAGGTAATCAAAGAAGGTATAGAGACAATGAAGTCAAATTATTTTCAGTTACTTTCAGATTGTGACCACCTCCTTAATCTTGCGGAAATTTATTCAGCATCATTGTATAGGAAAGAAGAAGAGGTTGACAATATCGCCCATGAGTTTGTGGATACTAAGGATACCTTGGAAGCTACTCAAGAGGCTCTACAAAGAGCAGAAAATCAGATTGACAAGCTTAACTTGGAGCTGAGTTTGGCACAATCTCAATCAGAAAATCAGTCTTTATGGCAGCCACATTAGAAGAGACAACCACCATTGATGAGCAACCGATGTTTGAAGAAGAATGGATTGAATGCTATGAAGATTCTATGAAAGAATTTGTATCAAATGCTGATTTGTCGATGGTGAATAGCAGACCTTATGCACTTGTTTGTCATAAGATGTCAAATATGAATTTTCAGGTTGACATGGATTTGGAAAATCACTTTGCATATACCCAAGAGTGCAAGCTTAAGCATGAGGATGTCTTCATTGTTTCAAGTTTCTCACAAGGTACGAACTTCCCTTTTTATTTGAAGATTAGCATTCAGATGGAGCATGAGATATACAAAGTTCTTGTTTGTATGGATATACCAAGAAATTTGAATGAACATGGGAGTCATAACATTGAAGAGTTGACAGTTAAATGGTTAGCAAATGGTCACACTCTCTCTCTAACCAATAAGAAAGCATTATATTTGTTGCATGAGCCATATTCTAGCAGCCTACAACCAATTGGGAATGAATTTTCAGATTTGGTTTCTTGGCCTCCATCTCACATTTCAATGTATAAAAGTTCTCCTATGATGCTAATCATTGAATTTTCAGATCATGCAGTGATGATAACAACTGGTTGAATACATTTGAGTGCACATAATGATCTCTACAACACTAGGGAATTGGATGTTGATGAGAATTTACCAGTCCATGAGAGCAAAGGCATTCCGGAAGTGAGTAAAAATCAGTTTTTCAGACTTAATTGCTGCTGAAAATTGTGAAGAGATGTGTGTGATTACATTTGGAGATATGCTGAAAACTATTCATCATTCCATGCTGAGTATGCTCAATGACATAAGAGATTCAGGTACATACATGGGTGATAGGCTTGCACATGATAGCAGAGTTTCAGTTTATGATTATATCAGAGTGGCGCAATGTCAACATGGTGGTTCCTTTTTGAGGTTGATTTGGAACCCAGGGATCACTTTGGTTTGCAGTTCAACAATTGAGGATGAGGAAGCCAATGTTGGCTTACTAGGGTTTACTCCCATGGTGTTCCAATTGAGTTTTTTCGGAGAGCAGTTTCCTGAGGAGTTAACAAAGATGGTGCAGTATTTGATTGCTCTACTTACTAGTTGTTATTAAAAGGTCTCTTGTGTTGGCATCCAACAGGGCAATGTTTTTAGTGGTTGGTTCTATAGATCTCCTAGATTGGATTGGGACCCTGGGATCATACTCAGTTTCAGTTTTCTTTAGGACAAGCATTTTTGGGAAGGGCGGACTATAATGTCCCCTTTTCTAGCACACATGATGTTGTCGTTAGCCTATTTCTCGATGTTCCTGTAGGCTAACCAAGACATTTAAGGGATCTTAAGGATATTTGGCCTAGGTAGTTTCGGTTGCAAGTGATTCTGAGGTGTTTTGATGTGTTTCAAGGATACTATTTACATGTATGTATGTATATACCAAAGAAACGGGACTCGGACTCGACTCGGACTCGAACTCGGCGTCAAACTCGGTTGGACTCGGGAAAGTGAAAAACTCAAGAAATTTAGAGATTTTTAAAGATTTAAAACTTGTTTCAGACACCCTTTATTGAATACACCTTAAAGACACAAAAACATCATCAAACTCGGCTCATTTGATTACATACACAAGTATACATCAATCACATAAGCATAAACGCAAATTGTAGCTGAAGAAAATGACAAACATAGATATATAAAATTATAAATATTGTCAAATGTATACAATATTACAAAACTCATGGAATAAAAAATCCATGTCATCATATGATCATCATCAAATGTTTCATACAAATACCAAAGGTAAATACTAAATACTAAATACAACTACAAGTGTACAAGCCTATGGCTCAGAGGGCCGTGCACCCTCTCGCCCTGGCCCCCTGCGAAGGCGTTTAAAGTAGGTCCTGGATGATTCAACAGCCATAGTCGCTCCCCGTGACACCATGCCATGCTCACCAACATCAGGAACAACTGTGTCACTCCAAGTCTCAGTATTTCCTGTCTCTGCTCGTGCTCTCTACTCCTCCTCTGCCATGGCTACAACCTCAACCTCTATATCTACTTGGTCGATCCAATCAATGTCATCATCACTAAAGACAGTTGTAGGAGTCCCAAGAGTTGTCTGATTCTCATTGGCCCACTCTGCTTCAAGATCAACCTCATCTAGAATGATAGGAGAGATGTCAACTAATGCATTCTTTCTCATTCTCAGGCGGAGGTTGTAGTGAACAAAGACGAGATCATTCATCTTCTCCACAGATAATCTATTGCGCCTCTTGGAGTGTATGTGCTCAAACATACTCCAATTGCGCTCACAACCTGATGCACTGCATGGTTGGCTCAAGATGCGAATGGCCAACTTATGAATATTTGGTGTCTCTGGGCCAAAAAAGCTCCACCAATGATCTAAGTTTGAAATGAGAAAAATAAATAAAATCAGTCTCACTCATGAACTCATTTAACAAGTTACAATATAGTATTGAATAAAACTAAAATTAAACCTTACAATTTATTTTTACCTGGCATCATAGTTGTCCTGCCGTCTTTGGCGACAGGACGAGAGAAGGTCTCCCCTTGTGCACTTGAGAACAACTGTAGCTCTCGAAAAAGGTCTATCTGAGAAGTACCAGTAGGTCCCATCTTCTCCATGATTGCGTATGCCCATTAAGGACCTCCACATTAGCCTTGAAAGAAGGGATAAAACGGAATGCCGGATTCAGATAATAGGCTGCCGCATGGATGGGCCTATGAAGTTGATGATGCCATCTCCTATCAATGATCTCCCAAATGGGACCATACTTGCTCTCATCTCCTCCATAGATGAATCTGATGGCCTCCTTCGCCCTATTCATGCCCTCATATATATAGCCCATTGTGGGCTTATCTCCATCCGCAACTCGCAACAAAACCACCAAGGGCTTAACAAATTGCAAAATTGAAAATATTGTGTAATTTAGAAAAATGAGCAAATAAGAGAATACATATAATAAGTTATAAAACATGAAGTTAAAATATAAATTGTAGAATTTATAAAAAAATTACCTTCACTATCTCATCACAAGGGACCCAAAAGCCTTGCTCATCAAAAATGCAGTCTGCCATATCTTTCCCTGCAGGGGTGGTAGCATAGGATGAGGAAGACCACTCCTCACCAACAATCATACGTCTCAAGGCAGACTTAGACCTAAGCATGGACTGCAATGTGAGGAAGTTTGTGGCAAATCTTGTGATTCCTGAACGAGCTAACTCCTTCTGCTCTGTGTATTGTCTCATAAGAGCCAACACCCATGAATGATTATATACAAATTTGCAGACATTTCTTGCCCTTTCTACACATCTCTTGACCCATGGGATTTTTCCAATATCCTCCAACATGAGGTCAATGCAATGAGCAGCACATGGAGTCCAAACTATAGATGGGTGCCTCTCCATCAATAGTCTACCTGCAGCAACATAATTTGTTGCATTGTAAATTGTAATTAATGGAGGTACAAACTACAAGATAGTAATTAATTTGCAAACAAAATTAGTTTGTAATCAAAAGTTTACCCGTAGCAACATAATTTGCTGCATTGTCGGTCACCACCTATACCATGTTCTCCTCACCCACATCTTCAATCACCTCCTCTATCTGCTCACATAGGTAGGTGGCATTCTTGCAATGGGCGGAGGCATCAATGGACTTGATGAAAACGATGCCCCCTGAAATAAAAAAATAAAGCTAGGTCAATGATCATTCAATAAACCATTAGATAAAAAATAAAAAATTAAAGACTATATGAAACTAAAATTAATCAATCACCTGCGGAAGAAACAAGAAAATTAAGGAGAGTTCTATTTCTCCTATCCGTCCAACCATCAGTCATGATGGTGCAACCTTTAGTGCTCCATAGCTGGCATTGTTCATCTAAATCCTTCTTCACATCATCCACCATTTGAGGCAAAATGGGTCCCCTCAAATCACTTTCACTAGGGGCTTTGAACCCCGCCCTGCATATGGTAATGGCATCAACCATTTGTTGCCAATAAGGAGACCTGTCGCAAAGAAACTCAATGAGATAAGTGAAGTATAAAAATTCAATGAGATAAGTTAAGTATAAAATTAAAACAATCAAAGTTATCAAACATAAAAGTTAGTAAAACATTCACCTGGCTACAAAGAATGGAATACAGCTATAGCTCCAAAACCTGCCAACTGCCATTTTAGCAGCATCATGGACCTCCTTGTTCCAACCCATGCCCTCAAGCGACGGTTGGGACCCAGGAGTAGTGCGAGGCACAAAGAAGGAATCCAACCTAGATTTACGAATCCTAGGTCCAATGGCAACACTCCCACTACAACTACTAGTGCTAGGAGCATGAGAAGTGGCGGTGGCACTGCCACTTATAGAAGCAGAAGCAGAAACAGAAGCACCAGCAATAGCAAACTGAGTGGGACGATATGGAGGTAAGGAAGAAGGGCCTCCAACACAACCTAACTGTGTCCCTCTTCCTAAAACTGTCTCTCTCCCAATGGCCGCTCGATCCTCCTTTTGTTTCTTTTTCCTTTCAATCTCCTCAACCATTACATAACATTCACGTACGGCCTCAGGGACTGCTTTTAGGCATAGTTCGGCATCATGTCCACGCACACCAACAATATGGTATTTCAGCCTATATATACCTCCATGGAATATTGTTTTGCAAAACATACATTTTGTTTGCCCCTTTCCTTGCCCTGGAAAATCTTCATGATATTTCCAAGCAGGGTCCTTTCTAATGGGGGGTCTAGAAGTTGAAGTCGACATTTTAGGATAGTTTTGTGAAACTTGAAGTTGAGGCAAATAATAAAGTGAAGTTTGCTGCAATAAAACATTACAAATACAAAATAAAATTAATACATATTACATACATTCAAAAAAACTAAAGTAGGGTTTGTCAAACCCTACTTTTAAAAAAAAGAAATTTACAAACCCTACATAGTACAACACTACAATTACATACTACATGCTACATATAAACATACAAAAGATTTTGAAAGAAAATGTAAAACTTTCAAAATAAATGAATAGAAAATGGAATTTTTGCATACGAGAAACAAACTAATCTTCAATAAAACAATCTTACCTCTTACAACAATCTTGAAATGAGCTGCAAAGTCTTCCTATCCAACTCTTGATGCACCAAATCGAAACACAATGCAGCTCCAATGTGACAAATTGAAGAAAACTTGAGCTTCCTCCTTGTTGGTTTTTCTTCTATGCACCCTTGTTTTTCTTCCCAACTCACTTTACTCCTTTTTTTGCAAGTGAATGAAATGAAAGTCACTTTTAGGGATAGAAGATAATTAACAAAAAAAAATGGACTCAAAAAAACATTGCAAAATAATTTTTTTTTGTGTTTTTCTTTTGGCTTGACGCCGACCGAGTCTGGGGCTTGGGACTCGCCGAGTTTGGTGAGTTTGGGCCAAACTCACCAACTCGGTGAGTCTGGCGAGTTTACTTGCCAAACTCGGACGAGTCCGAGTCCGAGTCCCTGGGACTTGCCGGGCCTGACTCGTACTCGGACTCGCCGAGTCTGGGCGAGTCCCGTTTCTATACTATATACATATGTATGTGTTTCAAGGTATATATATATTTACATGTATGTATGTATATACATATACACATATACATATATATATACTAAACTTAGTAGTAACTCTCTACCGCTCTTACGGTTTTTGTCAAACATTCAGCTATTTATAGAGAATTATCTAGTTAGGGCTTGAAGCATGGAATTAGGGTTGTGTGGTATAAATTTAATAGCTTTAGGGTTTATAATTCGTTATTGCAGTTTGCTAGGTATAGTCTGTATTAACGTTTTTTTGGGAGGGTACCAACGGACCATACCGGCTCATCCTTTTAAATATACAATTTAGAGTTATATATATATATATATATATATATATATATACACATACACATATATACATATGTTTGTATATATATACATTCTTATATATATATATATATATATATACACATATATACATATACATATAAATATATTGTTGTCCCACCATCATCCCCAAAAAATGGCCCTTAGATTGTCATCTTCGAAATGTATCCCCTACTATCCCCCCGTCCGCCTCCTGAAAACATTATGGAACTTAGATAAATATGGATCCCAATGTGGTGGAACAAGAAGACTAATATTGTTCTATTGCAAAGAAAAAATGGAAGTTCTCAAAGAAGCAACATGTGATGGAGTAGATGGAGTAAAGATTTCAATGCATTCCATTTGACTACTTTGCTTACCCTTGCAAAATGTAGTTGCAAAAGATGGGCTAGAAGAATCTAACAAGCTAATGCCAATTGCAATGCAAAATTGTCTCAATCAATTAAGTTAGTTCATTATGAAGTTTCAAATCATCAAGTTTCTTCAGCATGCATTCATCTATTGTATGCTTTTTTCCTCACAATAATCACATTCGATTTTCTATTGATTTGGAAGCATGATTACAACTAGCAAAAATAAATGCAGAACAGATACACTAAAATGAAGTCCACCCTAAAAGACAAGACTTCTCCAGTTGCCAAGATGTACAAGTTATCAACCAAAATGCGTAAAACCAACAAAATGAATAAAAGATACTTGGGGATGAATTTGGAAAAATTACATGGATGGTTGAGAAGAGCACCTCAATACCTTTCCATCATTGAAAGTATTACAAAAATTAGATAAATTGATAAAAAGACATGAGCTTAGAAGTTAAAATGGATGATTGGACTTCAATGATCAAAAAAATTCTCTAGCAGCAAAATACGGAAAAATAACTAGCACCATTGGAATTATGCTGAAAACTAGTTTTTTGACACCTATTCATTTTTGAAAATTCGATATTGTATGCCTAATATTGCTAGAAAGAAAAATATGCCTCATTTAGGCAAGCAAAAATAACCAAAGGTGCCCCCCTGGTGGTTGGGCGGTGGTGCTCCAATGGTTGGCAGGCAATTGGTGGTGGTCAAGTTGAGCACCCCTTGGCAGTAGATTAGCAGTTGTCGTGTGGAGATATTGTGTTAGTAGCTCTGAAGTAGATCAGTAGTGAAAAATGTTGGTGTCTCTCACTAGGCGACATGGGATTTAAAGTTTAAACCCTTCTTGTTGATGTATATGGGTTGAGCTCACATATGACCGCTGTTAATGCATGGTAGCTTATGCAAGATAAGATCTTCCTAACCTTCCTTGTTCTGTTATTTACATGCTTCATGTCAGATTTATATTGCATATGATTATCGGATTGTACAAACATCACTTATCATTATGCTATCGGGCTAACAACCCGATAGCATATTAATGTCAATTATTAATTGGCATTAATATGCTATCGGCGTATTAACCCGATAGCATATTAAATGCTATAAGTCATCGGGTTATTAGCCGATACATACTTGCTATCGGGTGCATAACCATTGGCACCGGTTCACATCTGTTATCAGGCGTAATTATATCGGGCATATTTGTTATCGGGTTTAATGAATAGACCGCTTCATTTGGAATTAACATTAGTTAACAACTGCACCTGTTGGATTACATACATCGTGCACTTTGAATCATCGGTGTTTATATGAACCGATTCATTACATTGATCAGTCATTATATTATGATATTACAATATGCTATCGGGTGTTTTGAACCGATAATCAGCATTGTGTTAATGGTATAATTACAAAGGCACCGATCAATGGGTGCATTGATCGGTCATGCCTAAAAGGCATGACCGGTCAATAGACCAATTGACCGGTTGCCTAAATGATATATATGCCAATTGAATTCATTTGGAGTAAATATAGAAAATATTAAATGATCTCTCTCCTTCAGACCTGCAGATAAAATCAGAATTATCAGACATTGACATAATTCCTCATATCCATTTATAGCATACATAGTTCATAACTTGTTCTTTAATTGAAATTGAAATAACTTTACATGGTATCAGAGCCAAGGTAATCGAACCTAAGGCTATTCAATTTTGATAAAATTCAAGGACTAAGTTACAAACTACATCACATTTCCATAATGGCCAACGCTATCAGATTCGAAGACAGACTCGGAGGTAGCGAAGATTTTTCAGCTTGGAAGTTTAGAATCAAAATGATTTTAAGAGAAAACAAAGTTGATTCATATGTCCAAACTGAAAGTGCACAACCAGAAGATGAAACCGAGAAATCCACATGGATCGAGGGAAATGATAAGGCCATTAAAATAATAGTGGATGGGGTAAGAAATAATATAATGCCCATCATTAGAAAGCAGGAGACGGCTTATAAAATGTTCAAGGCACTTGAAAAGACCTTTGAGATATCAAATGCAAGTTGTACTCTAGCACTAAAACGAGAAATAAATCATATCACCATGAACAAAGGGGAGACAATCAACACCTACTTCATGCGGATATCGGTTCTAAAAGATGAACTTGCAACTCTGGACTACGAGATCCGAGGCAAAGAACTAACACTCATTGCTTTAGATGGGTTGCCTAGTGGATGGAGCACATTCGTCCAAGGCATCAGTGCAAGGTCTAAATATCCTAAGTTTGAGAGACTAAGAGATGACTGTCTACAAGAAGAATCCCGATTGAACAAGGTAGGAATAAAACAGAAGAATATAGATGAAGACTTGCAAGTCCTAAATACAAACATCAATAAAAAATACAAAAAGAAGCAATTCAGGAAAAGAAAAGCTAAACAAGGCAAGAACACTTCTAAGAAAGACCTATCACATGTTCAATGTTATAGGTGTGACAAATTCGGACACTATGTTGCAAACTGTCCAGAGAAAGGGAAGCAAGCCACATTTGCAAAAGTGAAGAAATCTAGAAAAGAAAATGACTCCGAGAACTATGTCCTCTACTCAGCACTTACAAGCCATACTTCAAACAAATCTAACTCATGGGTGATCGACAGTGGTTCATCCAGACACATCACCGGCTTTAGAGAAATACTAGACTCCATGATAGAGAAAGATGATGAGGAAGTAACCATCGGAGACGATTCTTCACATCCAGTC
Organism: Cryptomeria japonica; assembly: GCF_030272615.1. Lineage (NCBI taxonomy): Eukaryota > Viridiplantae > Streptophyta > Pinopsida > Cupressales > Cupressaceae > Cryptomeria > Cryptomeria japonica. The sequence goes on along the minus strand of NC_081409.1, from coordinate 531,272,325 downwards.
AGAGGAATTGGAACCTGCACCATCAAACTGAAGTCAGGCATGTCACTACAACTTGAAGAAGTACTATATGTTCCAGGCATCAAAAGAAATCTAATCTCCATATCAGCACTAAAAGATCAAGGATACAGAGTGACCTTCATGGAAAACAAGGTGTTGGCTTGGCCAAAGAGATCCTCCATCAAAGACGCTAAGGTCATTGGTCGAAGACAAGGTTATTTGTATGAGCTATGTATAGAGCCCAATCTAGCATTGATCCATGAAGTAACTAATGCAAATAAAGTATGGCACAGGAGATTAGGTCATCTGAATTATAGAGCTTTGTCAACCATGGGAAACCTTGTCACAGGTCTACCTAAGTTGAAGCAATATCATTCAGAGGCATGCAAAGGGTGTGCCTTAGGTAAAAATACCAAAAATGCATTTCAGAATAGTACTAGGAAAACTAGCAAAGTTTTGGAGTTAATTCATTCTGATGTATGTGGACCTATGTCCGTACCCTCGCTAGGGGGATTTTTGTACTATGTAATTTTTGTTGATGACTACTCTAGGAGGACATGGATCTACTTTCTGAAATATAAAGAATCAGAAGAGATCCTAAGTAGGTTCAAAGAGTTTAAAACATTAACAGAAAATCTCTCTGAAAACAAAATTAAAACCTTAAGAACTGACAATGGGGGGGAATACACATCAGAACTATTTAAAGACTTTTGTAAAAATTCTGGGATTAAGAGGGAGTTGACAATACCTTATAATCCACAACAAAATGGAGTAGCTGAAAGGAAAAATAGGACCATAGTAGAAGCTGCCAAAGCCATGATACTAGATCAAAATCTAAACTTGAACCTTTGGGCAGAAGCAACTAACACTGCTGTGTACATACAAAATAGATGTCCTCATTCACACCTTGAAGATAAAACTCCTGAGGAAGTCTTTACCAAGACAAAACCAGATATCAGCCATCTTAGGATATTTGGGTGTCCGGTCTATATTCATGTACCTAAAGAGAAAAGACTAAAACTAGAACCCTCTGGAAAAAGGGGAATACTTGTAGGATACAGTGAAACTTCTAAAGCCTACAGAATTTATGTACAAGGGCAGAGAAATATTGAACTCAGTAGGGATGTAATCTTCGAAGAAGATTTAGCCTTCAAAAGGGCCCAAAATACAATAGAACCTGAAATTCATAATCCTACTCCTAACCTAGAAGAAGAACTTACTCCTGAGCTTCAAAGGGAGTATCTTGAGGAAACTATAAGTGAAACACAAGACCCACGTATAGATAATCGCAAGAAAAGACCACTATGGGCCACCAAAACTATAGTAGAAGCTCAGAAGTTCGCTGCTCCTTCAGGAACCTTCAGGGAAAGCAAGAGGCCTAATAAATTCATCAACTATGTTGCACTTATGAATGATCTATCTAAAGCTGAACCTAACAATGTTTCAGATGCACTCAAACATCAAGTATGGATAGATGCCATGACTGAAGAATATCAGTCCATTATGAAGAATGATGTTTGGGAGATTGTTCCTAGGCCAACCAAGAAGTCTGTCGTGTCTTCTAAATGGTTGTTTAAAATCAAGCATGTTGCAGATGGCAGTATTGAAAAACACAAGGCCAGATTTGTAGCTAGAGGGTTCTCACAGAAGGAAGGAATAGATTACGAAGAAACATTTGCACCTGTTGCCAGGTACACATCAGTAAGAGCTATCCTAGCCATTGCAGCAGTAAAGGGGTGGAAGGTACATCAGATGGATGTTAAGACAGCATTCCTAAATGGCGAGATCGTGGAAGAAGTCTACTTAGAGCAACCTGAAGGGTTTGAAATTCATGATGCAAAGTCTCATGTGTGTAGACTCAAGAAAGCTCTTTATGGGCTCAAACAGGCTCCCAGAGTTTGGTATGAAAGAATTGACACCTATCTCTCAAAGCTGGGTTTCTCTAAGAATGATGCAGATCCTAATCTCTATCTCAAAAGAAATAAAGGTGATATGTTAATGTTAATTTTATATGTTGATGACTTATTAATTACAGGAGATAATCACCTAATAGATCAATGCAAGAAAGATCTATCCACAGAATTTGATATGAAAGACTTGGGGCTTCTTCATTACTTCCTAGGATTGGAAGTATGGCAGAATTCTGATAATATTGTACTGAACCAAGGGAAGTACACCTTGGACATATTGACAAGATTTAGAATGCTAAACTGCAGACCCATGACCTCTCCTATGGAAACCAACTTCCACAAACTTAAAGAAGCAACAGCAAAATCAAGACCTACTGACCCCACTCAATACAGGCAGATGATTGGGTCCCTGATGTATCTAGTAAATACAAGGCCAGATATCTGCTATGCTGTTAATGCCTTAAGTCAGTTCATGTGTGAACCTAAGGAGATACACCTGGTTGCAGTAAAGCATATAATGAGATATCTACAAGGTACCCTAAAGCTTGGTCTTAAATATGAAAAGGTTGACATAGATCTACATGGATTTACAGATTCAGATTGGGCTGGCAGTGTGACTGACAGAAAGAGCACTTCAGGGTGCTGCTTCAGTTTAGGGTCAGCCATGATATCCTGGATCAGCAGAAAACAATCTTCAGTAGCTCAGAGTTCCACAGAGGCTGAATATATTGCAGCTTCAATGGTTGCCCGAGAAGCAGTATGGCTAAGGAAATTGCTCGTGGGATTATTTGGAGAACCTATGAAACCTACAGTCATTCAGTGTGATAATCAAAGCTGTATAAAACTTTCTATAAATCCAGTATTTCATGACAGGTCCAAACATATTGAGATCCCATATCACTATGTACGAGATATGGTTGACAGGAATGTGATAAAGTTAGAATATGTGTGTACAGGAGATCAGACTGCAGATATTCTAACCAAACCACTTTCCAGAGTGAAGGTTGATCACTTCAGAAAGGGTTTAGGTATGATAGAAAGGTAATCTGCTTTGTAATCTATACTTACATATATTTAAGATGTTTAATGTGTAAACTTCTTTGCCATGTCTGGACTATCTCTTGGCTTCTTGCCACCTGTGTTCATATCTAAGAGGTGACGATCTCTTAGACACTGAACACTTGTATATAGACATCATAAGGTGACGATCTTATGATAGTCAAACCAGTAATCATGTTGGATCACTGGTAAGTCATGGATGTGTCATGACTATGTTGTGATACAACATTTGTACAAATGTTATTGCATTATCACAATTTGGATATAATGAGAACTTAAACACTTCTCATATGGTTATCCTTGTATTGCGTGTTAAGCAATACTGATATCACGTGTAGGTGATATCTCAACCATTGATCATGATTGGATCTCTGGTAAGTCATGGATTTGCCATGACTATGTTGTGATAAACATTTATAAATGTTATTGCACTTATCACAACTTGGATATGATGAGAAACTAACCTTTCTCATAGACTTATCCTTAAGTATTGCGTGTTAGGCAATACTAATGTCACGTGTTAGGTGATATCTTGATGAATCTTACAGATCACATGTTTTGATGATTTCTCACATGATCAGGTGATGATTCTCTTACTTTTATCACATGTTAAAATAATACTTTATGTCACATGCTCAGGTGATGTTCTTCTATTTTGTATCATATGTCTTGATGGTACTTCTCATGTATAAATGATTTTTTGCTGACTGACATTATCTTAGTTATGAAAAGGAAATGTGATGCAGGTTGCCTTATCTATCTTCCAAAGCTAAGAGGGAGTGTTAATGCATGGTAGCTTATGCAAGATAAGATCTTCCTAACCTTCCTTGTTCTGTTATTTACATGCTTCATGTCAGATTTATATTGCATATGATTATCGGATTGTACAAACATCACTTATCATTATGCTATCGGGCTAACAACCCGATAGCATATTAATGTCAATTATTAATTGGCATTAATATGCTATTGGGGTATTAACCCGATAGCATATTAAATGCTATAAGTCATCGGGTTATTAGCCGATACATACTTGCTATCGGGTGCATAACCATTGGCACCGGTTCACATCTGTTATCAGGCGTAATTATATCGGGCATATTTGTTATCGGGTTTAATGAATAGACCGCTTCATTTGGAATTAACATTAGTTAACAACTGCACCGGTTGGATTACATACATCGTGCACTTTGAATCATCGGTGTTTATATGAACCGATTCATTACATTGATCAGTCATTATATTATGATATTACAATATGCTATCGGGTGTTTTGAACCGATAATCAGCATTGTGTTAATGGTATAATTACAAAGGCACCGATCAATGGGTGCATTGATCGGTCATGCCTAAAAGGCATGACCGGTCAATACATTAATTGACCGGTTGCCTAAATGATATATATGCCAATTGAATTCATTTGGAGTAGATATAGAAAATATTAAATGATCTCTCTCCTTCAGACCTGCAGATAAAATCAGAATTATCAGACATTGACATAATTCCTCATATCCATTTATAGCATACATAGTTCATAACTTGTTCTTTAATTGAAATTGAAATAACTTTACAACCGCGACCAACGCCAAATTAAATCTCTCACTCTAAACTATTAATTGTTGGAAAGAAAATCAAACTAGAGTATAAAACCTTCTCACATTCGTCAGTAAAAATAATTAACCTATTTAGAAATAAACACAAGGACTTTTTGGAAAAACCAGCAAACCCAAAGCCCAAGTATTGCACGGACTTGTGCATCGATGTACGAAGGTATAGATTTTGTATAATTTACTTAAACTTCATTGATGAAAATCAAGACCCAAGAAAACATTTGCCTAAAAGTTTTCAGGCTCTAATTTTGCTGTTTCAATAGGCAATCTTGAGGTTTGACACCTTCTGGACTCATTTGTGAAGTTTGTTTCGCTCTAGGATGCATTGATTACAACTTCATGACTAAAACCATGAAGAATTAGAGAAGAAACTTATAGATCTGATGCTTTGTTACCATGTTAGAACCACAAAATTTTGTAATATTTCTTCTATAATAGATAAAAAGCATAAAAAGAGGTTAACGATGCAATCAAATGCAATTCATGGGCATTAATTACAATAATAAATATATTCCACATAAAGCAATAAAGAAAAAAACCATCTTATCACTTATTGACAATAAAATATAGAAAAATAAATTCCTAATTATGACCTGCTAATTAACCAATGATAACGTGAATATAATTTCACATTAACAATGATTGGTTTTCATATGCATATTTTCTACATTTGTGGTTACATACATCAGCCACATGCATATTGCCATGTTTGAGTGGAACATTTGATTGTATTTTGCCCATGGGAATTTTGTAGACAGTGTAACAAATGGCATTCAAAAGAAGAATGTAGTATTAAGAAATTTGAGGAAGCGAAATACATTAAAAAATTTCAATTCAAAATGCTTGTAGAAATGAAAAAATTGAGTGAAAGAATGGTTGTGATAAAAATAGATTAAGAGCATAAGGTTCTGCTTGCTGAAGTATGAGTTGAGAATGCATTAGAAAGAAACCAGCGGCTAAAACATGCCTTGGGTGATGTAACACCCAAAATGAGCTATAAAAAATTAGAACTATTTTGTTTTGTTTTGTTTTTGCTATAGTTTAAACATGTAATATATAACTCATGGTTCCTAATATTTGTATAACCTTGGCTTTAGGATATAGTTCAACTGGACTTCAACAAAATTTAATTAAATTGATGATTTTGTTTTCAAGCTTGTGGGGCTTCAAACATCTCAAATAGTTTAGGAGGATTGATATTGCATAGAGAGCCCCACAAACAAAAGATAATTCTTCCCTCCGAATCAGTTAGACTCAATTTCATTGAGTTAACCTCTCTGGACAAACCAGTGCTTACACATAGCTACTCAACCTTATTTTTGATTGGGATTTGACTCTATAGATGATAGATAGTTGTCAAAATTTGATAGGGTGAGGGATGACATATGACAAGGTTCTGTTGGTCCGAATTTGGACCTCTTGCGCTCCTCGGACTTTTTGTTCTTCTTGGACATATTTGTGAATGTCTAGAGTCTTATTGCTCATGTGAATTCGAGTATTCCATAAAATTTGGCTTTCTTGGGTTTTTTGGTTCCAAGATATACAATTGGAATCTTTTAAAGAATCCTATAGACATGAGATCACCATACATTTTGACATAATTTGATTTCATTTTTGGATTTCTCAAGAGAATGCTTCCGTGAGTCTTACAAATGTAAGATTTTATCATAGTTTGACTTATCCAGATATCAGTTTTGGAATTCACAAGGCAATTTCATTCGATGAATCTCGTGGAGCGATAATTCTAAAAAAATCAATATACTTAGCTCTTTGGTTGAGCCACAGACCCTAAATATGTTTCATATGATTTGAAATTGCAAAATACGAAAATATAAGTTTTTCCAAAAACTGAAAAATTTGTATTTTGATGAGTTCCATGTCATGGCAACTCCTCCATATTCCTAGGAAGCGCTTGTCATATGACCTTTCAAATTCTTGAGAAGATCTACTTCACATTCTACTTTTAGTTTCCTATTTTCTTGCTAGGAAGTTACACGAATATTTGAATTGAAAAAATTAAAGAGCAGTTTTGTACCAAGACATTCTTTCACAGAGATTAATGTCATTATACATAGCTCTCTCATATCAATAAAGATTATTTGCCATTGCAATATTGTTCCTCCCTTTCTATATTATCTACTAAAATTTCATCTTTGCTATGACATTAGATTTAATCATTATGTATGTTCTCCATGGAGTTGCCCATTAAATCTAGATCAGTGGTATAAGAGTGGTTTCTCTCATGTTTGTGTATCCCATTTAACAAGGTCACTGTAAGGAAATACAATTCCCATTGAAATTATTTTCTTTGTTGTTCAAATAATCTCAATAGTAGAAAAAGAAGGAACAGGAGATCCTTTCCTTCTTTTGTTCATCAATCTCAAAAGGAACAGGAGGTAGAGAATGGAATTATGAAGCAATTCAGCCAAGTTTGGTACAAGTCAATTTTGATATCCCTCCTAATGTAAATTCATGCTGATGTAGAATAATGGCTCGACTAATTAGGATCATTTTCTGTTGTCAATAGTTTGGGTCATCTGGGAGGCACGTTACATCACACGATAACAATTACAATGCATGACCCGTAAACTAGTGGCAATGTTGGTAGGGAATGGAATAAGCTATACCATTTTGGGGGTTTGCTAGCTTGGGGGTGTTTTTCCAGCATTAGGGACATGTTTGCATATTGCATTGTAATTGATTTAAAAAACCTCCTGTGGTAATTTCAATTCATTTCTCATAAATCTCTGCTACATACAGTCTAAATGTGTAAATCGATCTTCTATGTCAGTTCTATATTTATCATTTATTGAACTCCTATGAGCCTGTGATATTCAATTATCAGAAAAAATGCCGCGTTATCTGAAATATCTGACTCATGGCTAAATTTATTAGATTACAGAAATACATTCCATTGCCTCTGTTTACATCTGAGTTGGTGAATTTGCTTAAGGCCTCTATTAATACTGAACGCTTGTTCAGTTTAGATATAACAACCCTATACATTACAAACTTCTCCTTTGAATGACATCTGGCTGAACTATGAATAATTTCTATGTTAGAATCTACATTCATGAGCATATTTTTAGTTTTTAATCAATTTTCTTATAGTTATTTATAATAATTATGGGTATGTACTTTAGGCAGTCATATAGCTATTGATGATTTTTTTTAGGGTGGTCATTGAGGGCATTGTGAAAGGTATAGTCCCCAACTTATCAAGATTGGCCACATCAAAGCATTGATATGCTGAATCTGAAACTTTTAAAGTGGATAGAAAGAATACAATCACTATACTATTATAGTGAAACAAAATCCTCAACTACTAGAATAGCCAAAACCGCTTGCTATTAGAAACTTGGATTAGCTCTCGTCACAACAACTACAAGCAAGATGAATTCCACTAGGGATGACTGCAAAATTACTAGAAATGTTGGTGAAAGGGGCAGAAGAAGGGAAAGGAGAGGAGTGGCTTAAACTCTTTCAGGCATTTCACTCTCTAACATCTTTTTCAATTGACAATGGTTTTTGAACTGTTATTGCCTTTAAAATTGTTATTCATGCCTGATTATTAACACACACCCCTAACACATGATTTTAAGTTTTAAGTATCATCATAGAATTAAATCCTTACTAGCCAAGTATGCCTCTTTTAAATTGCTTGTAGTTAAAAATTTGTGTTACATTCAGTGTTCCACAGGGACGCGTCCCCCCCCTTTTTGGGCGCGTCCCCTCGTCAGAAACGTCTCAGGGACGGGGGGACAGGGACGGGGACATGACGTCCCCCGCCGTCCCGCCACCGCCACCCAAGCGCTGCTGGGACGCGGAGACGTCCCCGCGTCTCCCAGGGAGACGTGGAGACGTGGAGACATCTCCTTGGGAGATGTCTGGGCGTCTCCCAGACAGACATGGAGACGCCTCCACGTCTCCCTGTCCTTCGAGAGATGTGTAGACGTCTCTCCAAGGACGGGGAGACGCCCAGACGTCTCCTGTCGCCCCTCGTATATGCAATGTTTAAAATTAAAATTTAAAAAAAAAGTGACTTTTTAAGTTTTTTGAGGGTTAAGGGGTAACTCTAATTGGATGTGGGCCGATAGAAAAATAACACCCGACGCCTTTAGATAATAATAAAAGTATTTTTGGCCTCGCGGGGCGCTGCCCCTTGACCCCGCCCTGTATCGCGACAGGGAATGCGCAAAGGGCACTGCCCCTTGACCCCGCAAGGGGCGATGCCCCTTGACCCCAACTTGGGGGCGCTGCTCCCAAACCCCCGTTGAAAAATATAGGGGGAAACCGCGCCGATAGAAGTAGGGAAAATCTAACCTCCGAGTCTGATTAGGCTCCATATAACAACACAACTTAGAAATCTTGGTATTTAGATTTAGTATTTCAAATTTCCTATAGTCTCATTTGAAATGTAATTCTTACTCTGTAATACTGTCATACATCTTTTCAAAACTAGTTTTTCAAGTACTATATGTGTTGGTTGAAAATTTTGTACACTTGGAGAAATATACAAAATTGTGGTTTCAACCACAGCACACGAGTAAAAACTCTCCTAATTAAGGGAAGGCTCCCCCTATCTAACTACAACTTGGAAAGTAAAATGGGATGGGACAGCAATCTTTCTACTTTTTTCAAGAAAGACAATATCCTTTTCTCTTCACAGAAAAGGATAGCGATTGAATAACAGCAGTAACCACTTTTAAGTGAAATAGGAGAAAGGAAATGAAGTTTCCTGAAAGTGCAAAGACTTCCGTCACTTCCTTCGGGACGGGACAGCAATATCAAGCTCAAAGACTTGACTATTGGAAGTCCTATCTACCCTTTGCTATACTAAATTTTTACAACGAATAAAAGATAACAGCTCAAAGACTGGAATAATCTATTCTTTCAACACAAAGACAAGAATTAATGCAAGCTCAAAGACTTGCTGCTATTTCTTATCAAACAGTAATTTTTCCTCAAGAATGGACGCAAGCTCAAAGACTTGTTGCTCCCTCAAGAGAGTTTCCTATTTTAATTAATCTTCTCTACTTGCAGCTCAAAGACTTCAAATCAGATTGGACTAAGCTCCTTTAGAAACACTTTGCATAAAAGAGATAAAAAGATTCAAACTCAAACATGTAGCTCAAAGACTCAAAACTTGAGTAATCCTTCTTTATTATTCTTCAAAACCTTCAATTCACATACATAAGCTCAAAAACTTCTTGCTGTAAATTTGGCAGAGTTTTTGCTTGCTTTCCAAAAGATGATAATTACAATGGACCTCTCAAGTATTTATAGAAGAGGAGCCTCGAGAAAAAGGTGGGAGGATCCTAACTAACTTGAGAGATTCTCTCAACCACCAAGACTCATTCAATAAATAACTGAGACTTCATTAACTAAGAGTTACTCTAACTAACTAAGACTTATTCCAACTACAGTCCTAATCGGACACAACTTGTAGTTGCCTTACATGTAATTACAAAAGTGCAAGTAATGTGTAACTTGCATTTTACAAAAAATACTTTTACATGTAACTTGTCAAAACAAAATTACAACTAAAAATTACAAAAGAGGGAAAATCCAACTAAGTGTTGAAAACACTTAAGTTGCATTTTGTGAAGACATGAATCCTTGAAATTTCCGGATGCTCGCTTGTAGTTCCTCGGGATTCGGTTCATGGGTGTTCTTGGCAACAACCATAGTCTTCACAATAGTGTCGTGACAACGGAGGAGCGCGGAATTGTTTTTATCCAGGATAGACTGGATTTCATGCAAAAAGGCTTGATATTTCGTCAATGCTTGAATTGAAGCTGCCGAGAATTGTTCGCTCCTCCATTCATTATGAATCCTCATCTGTAAATCAGCAAGAACTTCTTCTTCTGGAATCAGCTCTCCATCCTAACTTACTATATTGCAAGAGGCCCTTTCACAATGTGAGACAATACCTCAATAAACTTCATCCCGAAATCTCCTTGCTTCATCCCGAAATCTCCTTGCATCACCAATCTCCTCAATGAGGGATTTAAGAACAAGGGTCTTGTTTTCCATGAGTTCTTCAAATTCCAAGTACATGACCCTGGAAGAGATGATGACGTGCTCCTGCAAAATACTCAGCTGTTGTTGGGGCATGGTACGCCAGATTGCCAAACTTTTCTCAACACTTTCCAGATTCTTTTTGAAAGTGTTAGAAGTCTGATCCAGTTTCTCCTCAATGGTTTCCAACTTAGACATTATTTGAAAAATGTCTTTTACCACTTGTACACATTGATCATGAAGCTGATCAACCCAGGAATCCAGTGCTTGTACTTTCTGAGCAGCCCTTTCCACTCCACGAATCGATTCTTGGGAACCAGAAGAACCTATGGAGTTACTCCTTTCAGTAGCAGGTTTTGTGATTTTATGAATGGCTGCCATAAGCTGTCGGTTTTCCTCTTCTAGTTTGTCTTTCTTCGCAAGGAGATCGTCACACCTTTGCACCAGTGAAGCAACAGAAAACTGAGCATCATGTTTAATGACCTCATGTGTTTACTTGCCCAATTCTACCCTTGTAACCTTATAATCAGCAGCTGACATTTCATCAAGTGGTTTATCTGCAATAGGTTCCACAATTTCAGCTACTTTCATCTTGTTGCTATCAACAGTTACCCTAGAGATAGTCTTGGCCTTCTTAGCAACTTTGGATCTAGACTGTTTGAGTTGCTGGTAGTCAAAGGCATCAGGTGAGATCTCTTGCTTCTTCCTTTTCGGGGTGAAAGAACTAAGCCATGGAGGCAAAGTCATCAACTCACTTCCAGTAGCAGCCGTAGGCGAAGGAGAAGCAGTTTTTGTTTGAATTACTGTGGTCACCCTAGGAGGAATATCTGTTTGAACAGCAACCACGGTTTGCTCGGTTACCAATGGACATGAAGATTGCCTCATGAATTCTTCAAAACCAGAAGTGGAAGTATCAATTTCTGATAACTGAATGCAAGTGGGATTATCTTCAGGAACTTTCAACACACTTTCTTGTTGTCGATCAGGAGAAGGTTCGTATGCTGAAATGGGAACTGCATTCTGAGGAGACTCATCTACGAGCAAATCATGAGGAGAAAGAGGCGTCTCAATGGAAACTGGAGGAATGACCTCATGAGGCGAGTCTGAAACTGGAGACTTAGGCACATCGTCAGATTGCTGCCCCTCTTCTGGATTATCCAGATCGATCACCCGAACATGGAACCGTGATTTCTCCTTCCCACGAATAGTCGTCTCCTCAGGAGGAAGCATTACTGCACGACTGACTCGTAACTTGATCCTTGTGCCCGAAGATGAAGCACCCTCCTTGTTATCAATCTAAATCTCATACTTTCGTCCAAGAGGCCCCGTAGAATCATCTTCTTTACCAACCTTGATTTTGATAAGTCTAACAGCATTACTTTTCAGCCATGCGTTAGTGTTGGCCAAGATAGGCTGAAATCTGTCAAGGATGGAGACACACTCCTTGTGTGACCATTGGATCAAAGGAAGTGGAGCTTCCTCAACCCTTCATGAAGTGTATTCAGAATCAAGTATATGCCCGTCGTCGATCATCCCTTGTGGGATATCCGCCAAGTTCAAGTCAACAATTTGCTCAACAGTGAGCCTGCAGTAATCCATCTTCAGAACTTCGGCTTCCGTGCGGAGATCTACCCAAATGTCTTCAATGCGATGGACATGCACAAAGGATTTCTTGATCTTCTCCTTCATACCTCTATAATCAAAATCAGCTCTAGGTTTGAACCTCTTAAGCTTGATTTCCTGCAATTCAGCCTCCATGGCCTTAGCCTTCACAGATGTGACAAGGGAGTATCGACCAATTTTCAATGGGTTTGTGGTAGAGATCCCCATTCCAACCTTGTGTCTAGCAGACTGAAAAGTATGAACAGCCATGATTTGTCTTCCCAACTCCATAAGAATTATCTTATCGGTTGGGTATCTTGGAAGCATGTATGGCTGACCATCATAGCATCGAATCCTCATATAGGTGAAGGTGGGAAATTGCAGGAACAAACACCCACACTCAGACACCTTGACCCATGCCTCATCTGATACTCTTTTGTTCCTGAGATCCATGTCAAACTGACACATGAAATATCCGAAGAATGCATCTTGAACTCTTCTGAAATGCAATCTGCTAGGTTTCAATGGCAACTGGTCATAATATTCCCAAACTGGTATAAGCGAGCGATCACCTTTGGTAGAAAGACCTGGAAAGTGTCTAAGTGATGCTACTAAATATACCAAATAAGAATTCATGAAGAAGGTCATAGTGGTAGGAACTGCTGCAAGTTGTTCGCACAAGGCATCGCCGATGATTTCACCCCATGAAATGTGATGTGACTGTCGTATGAACATAATGAATTGATACATCCATGGCTCAAAGACATTGGAGTGCTCAAGGCCCATCATCCTGCTGAGAAGAGTGATGGTGTCTCCTATCTCCCATTTGAAATCACAACGGTACAACTTTGCCCACCTTGAGAAGGAAGGACGTGGCTCTTGGATCCACCTATTGATGTGTCGCTTGCAATCTTTTTCCCTTTTCACATAATACTCTGCTGCACTTTCTTTGGTGATTTCCATATAAACAGGTGCAGGAGGTATTTTGAAGACCTTCTCGATTGTATCCGCATCAAGACGAATTATAGCTTCACCATCATCATTTTTTATGACTCTCGACTCCTTGTCAAAATGATGGGCGCATGCAAGAACAAACTCAGGTTCTAAGGCAGCCACTGGGAAAGAAGATGCATGATGGATATGGCTGTCCAATAGCCGCTGCAAGTTGTTATCCTGTGGATCTTCTACCCTGTTGATGAATTCTGCCATATCAACGTGCCCTATCTCCGCGTCCCTGATGCGATCCAAAGGAGAAGAAACCTGGGAAGGTGCAACCTCATTCTGATATTTGTCATATTTGTATTTCATTTTCTTTGGAGTTGGAAATGCCGACAAATCTGACATTGATTGTGAACCTGGAATGCTGTGATGAAGACTTAAAAGGGTTAAGGCAACATCATAGTCAGCTGCAAATATCATTCTTCCTTCTTCAAATGGGTAAAACTTTGATTTCTGAATTTCATGGTTTTGAGAGAGGAAGAGGGGAAATATGTAGAAATGGGAAAATCTTGACTTTGACCAATTTCGGATCTTGGGAGAATTTTCGCAAGTATACAAGTTGGAAAGGACATACATGCAATCGGGATTTTAAAACCCGAATACAAGTACACTTGTAAATTCGAAAATGGAGAAATGGATGAAAAATGAGATTTTGACTTGCGGGAAATGATGGAAATGGAAAGTACGGATATGGGGAACATGAATGGATAGAAATGGGAATATCCGGGAAAGTCATTTTCATGAAAATGGGAAGAACTCTTCAACATGTAATCCGGTTTTTAAAACCCGAATTTGCAAGGGAGGGGTATTTCACACTTTTCAACTTGGAATTTTAACAAAAAATGATTAAATTCCTTAACCGTAGGGGAAGAACAAGAATTTCCAGCGAACTTGTAATCGAGATTAAAAATCTCGATTACAAGTAAAGAGGAAATTTTGAGAAGAACAATGCAATTCAACAATTGCATTCCAAGGGGAAGAACAAGAATTTCCTTTCACAAAAACCAATTTTGGGGGAAGAACAACACATGCCAAAAATGCAACTAATAACGAAAAATAAAGAAAACAAGAAAATAATAAAATGAAGGGAAGAAAGGAAAGAGAACATACCTTTCTTAAAAATGCAAATGCTTCTCCAATAATGCAACAATTCTTGGAATGAAGAAGCAAAACCGGTAAAAAGGAGCAATCTGGAAATTCAAACCCTTATCCCGTTTTTTGCAAAAATGCCCCAAACTGATAAATGTAGCAGCAATCCCAATCTTGGAGGACCAAAATGCCAATGAGAGAGTGCATCCAAGTGGATTAGAGCAAAACGCCTAAGGAGGAAGAAGAAGGAATTATGCCAAATGTTGAAAAACGCAGCCAAAGGGAATCACGTGAAAAACGTGGCCACCATTTCAAACTCCAACGACATCATTAAATGACTCGAAAATCCTCCCACCCTCCACGCCTAGGTAGGAAAGGGCAAAACGATTTAGGAGAGTGGAGAAAAAACGCCCAAAAAGTGGATTAAAAGAACCACGTTTTGCTGATTTGGCACCAAAAACCAGTTTCAAAAAACTCTAGGCATCATTAAATGTGTTTGTAAATGCATGAGAATAGGATAGAATCCTAAACGCCTTGCATCTCCAGCAAATTTCCCCAAAAAATCGCTTTGACATCTTCAACAAATCCATTTTCCATGCAAATCAGGTTTTAGAAGACAAATGACAAGTTCGAATTGCCCAAAATGAAGCAAATCGAGTTTTAGAGAGAAAATAACAAGTTTTATTTTCACTTTTTCCACTTACATGCCAAAATTGAGTTTTTTAAGACAAATGACAAGTTTTATTTTTTACTTTTTCACTTATCAAGTCAAAATCGGGTTTTTTTGGACAAATGACAAGTTTAAAATTGTCAAAAATGCACTTGCAAGGCAAAATCGGGGTTTTTTGACCAAACTACAAGTTTAAAATACTTGTAAAAGGGAAATAAAATCCCTATAACAAGTTAGAAACACTTGCACATATGTAATGGGGATTTAAAATCCCTATTACATGTGAAAACCATTAAAGTAGGGGTTTTTTGACCAAACTGCAAGTTTACTTGCAGTTGAGCTAAAAAATCCCTAAAAACTAAAAATGACCAAAAAACAATAAAAAGATAAAAACATCAAAGGGGAAACTTAAAATAAATTACAAGTAACATATTTGAAATAAATGTGCACATGTAATTGGTCAAAAATTCCCCTACAAAGACCAAAACAATGAATATCATTAAAACTTGCAGTTTGAAGAAAATTCTCCACCTGTAGTCGGTGTTTTAAAACCCGAAATTGAAGGAAAGGCATAGCAAACGAACCCAGAATTGGACGAAATTCGAAACGTAGTTCGAGAATGGACTGAGGATTAAGCCAGTCCAAGGATTAGTCGAAATTCTACCTCGGGAAGCATGCCATAGAGTAAATATTTTCATTTTTTCATAAAAATTTCATCGTAGTGGTCCTTCATTTTTGGAAATAAAAATGAGGACAACAATATGTATATGTATAACTATATCAGCACCACCACCCCGCCACCCCCCCCGCCGCCGTCCCCCCCGCCGTCCCCCAACTTAGGCCCTTGGTCCCCCCGTCCCGGAAACGTGTCCCGCCCGTCCCCCCGTCCCCAACGCCCATGGAACACTGGTTACATTAGACGATAACAACTGCGAGCTAGAGAAGATCCAGAAGGCATGACTGCGAAACTGCTGGCATGTGAATAGGGGGAGGAAAGAGGTGAGGAATAACCTACACTACTATGTCATAAAAAGATATTATTAATATGATTTGATAGGAATGAAATAAATATAGAAGATTGTCCAATTATCCTGGTTTCATAGTAAGGCAGAGCTGCCACTATCATGACCTGGGTTCAAGCCTCACCAATGTTAAAGAGGATGTGATAAAGTAGCCCACAAACATGAGGCTGGGTGCAAGTCTGGTGGAAGACTCCACGGATGTGGCATAGTAAGGTACTCTAAGATTGATGGTGCATTCCCCTTATTTAGCTGACGAGGAGTTAGTGAAAATAGAAACCTCCAATCAGCAATGCATTGAGAAAGAGGTGGCTAAATATTGGAAAGGATTTGATGGCCACCATTGGAAAGAAATAGACAGAGCAGAGAGAGGTTCAAATAGTCCATGGAAACGTACAATGAACTATGCATTGAATTTTTTCTCCTCTAGGATCCATTTTTATTTTTAATTTAATGTTTTGCTGCACTCAATTTTAGAGTCTTTCTCAACGAATCTCAAAGTTGCATGTTGGTTTTTCTCTTAACAAAAAATCTTTTGTTTTGAATTTAACTCCAAGCTCTTTAGCAAGAATTAGAAAACAAATGAATGAAACAACACAAAGATTTTGCAATTATTCTTTGGCTATGTGTATGATTTTACATTTTCCATGGTTTTGAACTTTTTCAGACATGTTTGGAATCTCAAAATTTGGCAAACTTTCAAGCTGCCCTACTTTTCAAACACAGTAAAAATGCTGATTCCCATTTTATGCAATGCAGGGCAGTGACATCTGCTGGTTCCTCGGAGCTCATTGCAGTGTCTTCACTATGCACATATGACATCTACCGAACTTATATCAATCCCAACGCCAATGGGAAGCAGATCCTCAAAGTCTCCAGGGCAGTGGTTCTCACATTTGGATGCCTTATGGGTGTCCTGGCAGTGGTACTGAACAAGGCTGGAATCTCCTTGGAATGGATGTACTTAGCCATGGGAGTGCTTATTGGTTCAGCTGTAATGCCCATAACTTTCCTACTCCTATGGAGCAAAGCCAATTCAGTGGGAGCAATAGCAGGAACAATAGGAGGTTGTATATTGGGCATAAGCACATGGCTCTCCGTGACAAGTATAGAATATGGAAGGGTAAATCTTGATACAACAGGAAGGAATGCACCCATGCTTGCTGGGAACCTGGTGTCAATACTATCAGGGGGGCTAATTCATGCAGTCTGTAGTTTTCTTTGGCCCCAAAACTATGACTGGGAAACAACCAAATGTATTACTATGGTGGAGATGGATGAGATATGCTTGCCTGCAGAAGAATATGAGGAGGAAAGGCTGAGGAGAGCCAAAATATGGATTGTCAAGTGGGGCATAGGATTTACTGTTGTAATTGTGGTTTTGTGGCCCATTCTCTCACTCCCAGCTAAAGTTTTCAGCTCGGGTTACTTCACATTCTGGGCTGTCGTCTCCATTGCTTGGGGTAGTATTGCTTCCCTGGTCATTATCATACTTCCTTTGATTGAAAGCAGGGGGACTGTTGGGACTGTGCTGTTGGGCATGTTTACAAATGATAGTGTTGTGGAAAGGCTTGAGGAAATAAATTCCAGACTCTCAGCAATTTTGCAAGCAATGCCTGAAGCAGAGAGACTATATTTGCTCGAAAAGGAAAGGATCAACAGAGGACAAGTGATGGATGCATTCAATGTTGATTATGCAAATCCAAATCAGCTCTGAATATGTGAAAACGAGAGATGGTTAGATTCAAATTTATATTTAAAATGAATGAACTTCGGGGTAACCGTGTATAGTTATATCGGACGTGTATACTGCCAGATCTTCAACAATAACACCATCTATATAAAAGGGGAATGAGGAAATAAAGAAACGTAAATGGTTAATGGGAAGGCAGATAGAACAGCCCAGCATAAATGATGAAATCAATAGTAATGTATTTCATTAGTTCCTGTGCTAGCCTGGCAGTTATAAGAATAAGGTTTGTTGTATTTTATTTCATGGACGACTCGTTAATTAAAGGTTATTGTTTTTGTTGCCCTTTTTTATGTTTGAAGAGATGCGCATTTTTTCCTCAACCAGTAATAGCCAAAATGTGATTTATTTCCATGGCTATTAGTTGAAAATTTAAGTTTTGTTTTCTACGGACAACTTTTTCATAGGAGAGCAAGAACAATAATACTCAAATCTCATTTACAGAATGGTAAGTAACTAATTAATGCAATGATTATCAGTTATATTAGGAAAAATACCTTGAATGGAGAGTGAATAAGAAAACTTGTGCATTAGAGACTCGTTGGACGAGGGCAAGTGTAGTGAGGATGGGGACACACTCGGGTCTGAATCTTGTCAGATAAGATTTGTAAAATGTAACTTTGTTCTTAATTATTCTAGTCATTCAACAATTCTTGTGTCCTTTGTTGTATAAGGAATTCCGAATTAACAAAGCATCTTTCATTAGGATCATAACTTTTTTTCCAAAGAGTGAATAAGCATTTCAACCTCTCTCAGATTTAAGTTCTTTATTTTAATTGAAGCTTTAATTGAAGCACTCCAAGATCAGACAAATATTTAGATACTTCAAATGTATACACATTATAATTTATATACCAAATGCTAAACTTATTATGTGAAAAATCATTTTTTTTTTGCGAAAGTTGTATCCGTCTTTTGTAAAATTAATTGTTTTTCTATTGATTGTAGTGGGATAAATATGTATTAATCTTTAAAGATAAAAGTCAGTCTATTTCTTCTTTAAAGATAGATATGAAATACATAATGAAGATGTAGGAGCTTGTTTTTTATTAAGGTAAACGGGTTTTACAGGGACCCGAAACCCAAAGTTTTACAACCAAAAGAACAGTCACAAAACAGACCAAAACCAACAGCTAACCAGCAGGCGAAATAGGGGTCGAGCCCACAAAGTAAAAAAACTACAAAAAACAAGCTATGCACAAAACAAAACACCAACACCCTATTGGAAAGAGTGCACCAATTCCGAGTTCTTCTGGATCATCTTCCGATTTATGTCTTCAAGCTCTTCCATAATGAACTTGGAGGTACCTTGCTCCTGATTCCTGCTTCTGGTTCTAGTATACGGTCTCGTCATAGTCTGAGAACCCATTCCTTGCACACTCGAATCTTGTAATTTCTTCTTCTGTTTAGTCTCCAATGGCGGGATGCTGGATAAAGACCGAGCTTTGTGATCAACAATCATCGCATTTACCTTCTTGAGGCCCTCCGCACTGCTATTCATTGCTTCCTTATTAATGTCCACTAAATTCCTCAAGCTCCCTTTTATTTCTTCCAAGCTTGATTCCAGATAACCAATTCTACTCTCATGGTCAATCTTCATAGTCTCCACATCTTCAGTTAATTTTTGTGTCATCTGGAGCAGCTTATCAGTTTTAGTTGGCTTAGGGTTATCGGTAAATGTATCAATGATACCCTTGATACCCTATTTCAGCATGTTAATTTCCTTACCAACCCGAAGGAAACAATTCTCTTGCCCACTAACATAATTTGGATTAGCTTCTCCACCATCGAGTCGATAGTGGCCATCCCCTGTTTCCCTTGGTCAACATTAATAGGGATGTCAAGTTTAATTTCTCGTTCCTTTCCCTTGTTGTCACCATACTTCCCCGACAGTGTCTTTTTTTATTTTGGAGGGTTAGAATCCTGCGGTTTGGCTCCAAGAGTCTTATACTTACTAGCCACCCATCTAAGATGTTTGTTCCTCCTCCTACTGCTAGTCCCAGGGGTCATGTGGGTGGGACCCTCCTCTTGAGTGGGACAATAGTCAGGGTCTTCTGAAATCTTACCATCCTGCCAATCCATGGCCATTCCACTCTCCTCTCCCTCCATTTCCGTATCCAACACCACTTGAATGTAATTCTTGACTTTTAGAACATTCAAAATTCTCAACTTAAAAGTTAAACCAAGAAATGGTTTGTATATTATTTTTGTATGGTACCTTGGTGTTAAACTAATTTTTTCACTCTCATTCTTTCAAACATAATTTTTTTTTTTTTTTTTTAAATAGCCCATTGCCCATTCAAAATGTATATTCTCATTCCAACATTCAATCTAGAAAGTCACCATATTTCTCAATATCTCTTTTGCTTCACAAACCAATACAATATTCTAATTTATTTAGATGGAGAAACACCATAAAATATATTAAGATGGCATTTAGGAGGCATTTAATTCTATGAACCACTTGTTAATTGAGAGAAAGAGAAGATAAAAATATAAATCTTTACTTTTTCTATTGGCGGAGTTTCTATATTTTCTTACTTGGTGAATCTTGTATCCTTATTTTAATTAGGAGTAAAGCTTGTTTCCTTTACTTTAAGTATTGTCTATTTTCAATATAATTTATACCTTAAGAATTTAATTATCCCATACAATGATTACAATTTCAAAGGCTTTTGATTATATTAGAACTATTATATATTGTAAATATCAATATTAGTGTTGATTAATTTAGAATAATTATTAATTGATTGATGTATTAATAAAAAAATAAACTTATCTCCCTCAAAATTGTATATAAAAAACAATATGCATTTCAATAATGTTACCTATTTTTTTAGAGAAGAATCTACATATAATTTATCATCTTGTAGTTCAATTAGGTAAGATATACTGTATTATACTGCAATCATGCCAATGACATCTTATCTTTGTAAGAAAATTGAAAATTTAATGTCTTCAACAATATTATTATAGGCTAGAAAAATTTATAATATCATGACACATTTTACAATCAAGAAAAAGATTCTTACAATAATGGTTAACTTTTAAATGTTGGAGTTTTTGGAATTTGTTTGTAGAGGATAAAAAGTTGTCTAACAAATTTCTTTATGGGCACTTTAGTGCATAATGAAAAAGTATTTGATTAATAAATATTAATTTATGAGAATAAAGATCTTGAAACTAACAAAAATGAAGTAGTTAAGACAAATAATTGATATAAAGAACCATTGATTAGAAGTTACAATTGTTAGGAAAGTATTTTCATTCAATATCTTTTTAAATGATAAAGAATTAATAGAGATTCCTACGAGATGTGAAATAATAGAGAAAAACAATTGAACAAAGTACATGGTAGGTTTGGCATTAAAATTGTTAGGCATGGCAATTTTCATAGGCCTTCCTCATTGCTTGTCATTAAATTAGAACTTGATGTTGATAATGATAATTATATAGGTGGTGTATTCAAACCATTGTTGGTAGCATGTCTTGTGCAAGATTGACTTTTAGACCATGAGATAGGTTTCATTGTTTAAATTGGCTTATAGTTCACATAGGTTGGTTTGAATATATGTTCTTTAAGTGGAAACTAATCTACCTCAATCTCTATTATAGGACAACTAAACTAATCTCCATCAATCTCTATTTTACTTAGAGAAGGGCTCTTGGTAAGATGCAAATAGTTGGGGGCATTGGGTCGATTTTCTACATTGTGGCATTGTTATTGTGCTTGATTGTAATTTTCTATTTGAGTTAGTATATTTGTCTTGATTGTAGTAAATTTTCATGATTAGTATTCAATATATATAAAGATGGTAAAAAATTAGCTAGGAAGGATAAGAATCATAAGGGATATATGTCCCTAATGTAATAATATAAAGATAGTAAAAAATTAGAGAGGGATTAAAAGAAAGGATATAAGAAGATATTGAAAAATAAAAAAATAAAGAAAAATGAAGTAGATAATATATTAAGGACTAGGTATTTGATAATTTAATCTATAAATAGATAAATGAATATACACCAAAGCTAAGTGCATTACATTATATATTATAGAGTATAAATAATTATATTTTATTATTTATAAACTCACTTATCTTATTATAGTTTATACATTTCATCAAAAAGAATTGACTATTCTTAAATTATAACCATTGCGGTAATTACAACTTGTAGAATATTAGGATTCACAACTCAAATGTTTGAATCTTTTTTTCTTGCCAACAAACACAAATAAAAAATAACAAAACTTAGTAATGCTTGAAATTATAGCACCATTGAGTTAGGTAGTAGTAGAAATTATGAAGGTAATATGAAGTATTTACTATAATTTTCATAGCTATAGAAAGAAACTAATGTCTTATCATATTTATACCACATTCAAGTTTTTTACGACAAGTCTGGTAAGAAGTTCAATTACAACTGTTACTTTCAGCCTTCTATTGTCTTGCTCGTAATGGTGTAATGAAGTTCTAATTTTGGTTCTTATTCTAATCTTTTGACTATCTCTTATATAACTGATTGAGTTTTTTAGTGTCTTATTGATAGTCTTTAAACTACCCCTCAACATTATATCTTTATTTATTTATTTATTTTGATAAAAGTGGATGAACCACTGAAATTATATTAAATCTTTATATTTTTTTACATGGTGTCTGGTTCAATGAGCATTGAAGGGAAAGAACCGGTAAGAAAACCCTTCAGTATTGCTCAAGAGAACAAAAGCCTATCTACCCATTACAAAAGCCCATAAGCATCCCAAATAAAAACCCCCCAGTTACATAGCCAACCACATTAGATATAAAGGAAGCTGCGAGAACCAATGAAGAAGAGAACATCCCAAAATGAAGCCACCACTGCCTAAACATAAGCAGTGCCATCACCCCAATAACCAATCTGTCTATGCACCACATGAATCCAAGGCTCTGAAGAGAACAAAACACAAAGCTAGAAGGGAACCAAGAAAAAACAATCCTGTCAGCATAAAAATGGTGAGCAAACATATGCCCATCCATATAAGAAGCAGAGAAGGATGATGAACACCCACAGGAAGTAGGATGAGACCAATCCACAAAATAGTCCATAGCAAAAACCATAATAGTAACAACAGGATAAGAAACCATTTGCACCACCATATAAACGACACTTTCCAGTTCCTCAAAAAATGCCACCAACCACAGATTTTGCCAAGAACTCTCCAAACAATGCAGAGCATTTGTGTTAGAAAGAAAATACAAAGATAGAATGAATGCCATATTTGCACACATCCGGAATATAACAAAGAACAGGATAACTGGATCATGATTATCTTTTCATCATAAGAGAAAACACCAAGCAAGAGGCTACACACCAAAAGATGAAACTACCTCATATCTCACAACAATCCCAATCATTAAAACAACTCCTTAAATAGCAGAACGCCCACAATGCGAAATGATTCAAAAGAAGGACCAAATCCAACCATTATGATACGAAACCTCATGGCAAAGTCACCCACTTCCGACCGTAAAGATAAATGATTACCAAAAAAGCAGAGGATCAAAAACAAATATAACTTAACAGACCCTTGCCACGAAACTAATGATTAGCATGAAATGAGTGGAGATGAAGTAAGGTCGATACCAAAAACAGTCCCCAAGATATCCAATGGAAACCGAGATATCCATCTACAATGATATCCACAGAAACCAATCATGCAGCCACATAGGACAAGACAATAACAATCCAAAAGCCCATTCAATACCAAAACTGCCAGCCGATCATAAGTTGACCCACTTCTGACCATAAAGAAAAATGATTACCAAAAAAAAGCAGACGATCTAACATTTATAACTTACCAAGCACCTGTCATAAAGCTAAAGATTAATATAAAGAAAGGCCAAAACCAAAAAAGTCTCCTAAATATCAAATGGAAACGAAGATATCCATCAACAAAGATATCCATAATACCCAAAAATGCAGCCCCACAGAACAAAATGATAACCAACCCAAAGCTCATCCAATACCAAAATTGCCAGCCGAGCATAAAATTGCCCCTCCATCCTCCATACTTAATGAGGAGCTACTACCAAATATAGCTACAACAGAGATGTTGCCATAAGGCAGGACAACATCCCCCCTATAGCCATATAGGGAAGTGAAAAACCTCACAAAGCATGGAGAAGGGAGAGAACAATCGAATAAAGGAAAGCTCAATCTAATAGAAGTAGCCACAACAAACTCTCTACTTAATGAGGAGATTCTCCCAGTAAATGTCAACAACAAAGATATTGCCCTGAAGACCAACACCTTCATTATAGGCACTTACGAAAGAAAAACCACACCAAGTATAGGGAATGAAGGAGGTTTCTGAATGGAAGGTCTGCTAAGAAAGAAACTTCATGCAAGAAACAGGAATGTCCGAAGGAGCAACTTCTATATAATCAACACCCTCAACAATAGCCTTGTTTGCTAGAAAATCCGCAAAGACATTGATCTCTCTGAAATAGTGAGAGATAGAGAAAGTGGAAAAGCCTTTTAACTGCAGAAGAATGTGATCTAAAAAATACTGCAAGTGCCAAGAGAGACATTTTTTGCTAATAACCGTCTGAAAGACCAGCATTGAGTCACCTTCAATAACAATATCTTTAATGTTTAATGAAAGAGCGAGATCAAGCCCAAAGGATAAAGCCTGGAACTCAACCACATTATTAGTGCCTTGACCAATATATTTTCCCACTGCTTTGATGATCCTTGAAGAATGATAAAAAATAATTACACCAACACCAGGCCTCCCTGGATTCCCCTTAGAATCCCCGTCAAACTGAAGTTTGAATGAAGGAAAGGGAGGAGGACTCCATTTAGCCATCTTGCGCTTAACAAAAGAAGAGAGTCCATCTGATATAGCCCCATGGGAAGGCATCAAATGAAGCGAAGACCATCTCCAAGTGACCCAATTATCCCAATGAGAAAAAGACCTAAGGTGATCTAAATTTTTATGGATGAGAGAAAGCACCACCTCACTAATGGAGATTTGGATTTTACCAATTACATCAGTCAGGGTAGCAGATTTATGTTTGAAGATTCTAGAATTCCTTTCAAGCTAGAGATTCCAGACCACCAGAGATGGGCCGACAACCCAAAAAGATGAGTAGAACGAAGAGGGAAACAACAAGGGCTAGGTCATGAATTGCGAGAATAGATTCGAGCAAAGAGCAGAAGACCATCCTAGCATACCAAATAGCCAATACCAACATTCAGTAGCAAATGGACATAACAAGAAAAGGTGATCCATCGATTCCATACAATAACCACAAAAAACACAAGGAAATACTGTTGTAATCCCAAGTCTGTCCAATCGCATCCTAGTAAGGACTTTATCTTGGACTGCCAACCAAGCAAACGCCCCTGCCTTTGGAAGACAAGCAAAATGCCAAAAAAGCTTAATAGGCCAACAAGAGGGTAAAGAGGGCTGAACCAAAGAATTATACCCATCTTTTATTGAATAGGAACCTGCAACATTCTTAACCCAGACCAAAGAGTCTTCCTTATTATGAAAAACTAGAGGTCTTTTATGAAGTTCTTCCACAAAAGCAAGAATAAGATCGTTATCAATAGACAAGGGAGGGATATCCTTCCATTTAGCCACTAAACATGGACCTGAGGAGATAATGTTAAAATAATCTGCAACAAGAGGCCCCCAAAGATCCGATAGAATACCAGGCAAAGGGGACCAGTCACGAATAGCTGAAAGAGCGGGATGCCCATTCCAAACTTCATCCCAGAACCCGGCCTTTTCCCCACTATGGACAACCCAAGATAAATGTGGTAAGACAACCTTCCTACAAGAAACCAAAAAATTCCAGAACGCAAAACCCTTCGGAAGAGATGTTGTAGTAAAAATCCTTTCTCTGGATGCTCCCCTTAAATACTTAGTGAGCATGATGGAAGCCCATTTACTATGAGGGTCTGCATATAACTTCCAAATCAATTTCGCCCCCAACGCTTTATTTTGAACGACTAAATCACGAATACCCGCACCCCCCAGCTCTTTGGGACGACAAATTTTATCCCAAGCAAGAAGAGGGATCTTCTTTCTACCTCCCAAGTTATCATTCCAAAGGAAGGACCTAAGGGAAACCTTAATGTCCTTAATGACTTGAGAGGGAGCCTGCAGGATAGACATCAAATATGTAGGGATGGCATTCAAAACTGATTTGATTAAAAGGATCTTACCAGCCATTGTAAGCCACTTGTGGTTCTAGGAGGAAATTTTGGAGGTTATTGAATGAACAACTTTATCCCAAAAGGAGGCCTTCTCTGACCCCAGAAAGAAAGGAATGCCCAAGTACATACACGGAAAAGTCCCTACTTGGAAACTCCAAAAGCAGGCAAGTTTGTCCCTAACTAGAGGGGAGACATTCACGAAAAAGACTTTGGACTTCTGATTATTAACTTTTTGTCCAGAAAAAGCAGCATAATCAGAGATAATTTTCTTAATAACTCGAGCTTCCCTCAGAGAGGCCACCCCAAACAGAAGCGGGTCATTAGCAAACAAGCAATGAGATTGTGAAGAAGGGAGGCCATCCACTCTGATGCCTGACCATAGACCAGATGACGTAGCATTAGAGATGGCCCTGCTTAATGCTTCCGCCAAAAGAATAAACAAAAAAGGAGACAAGGGATCCCCTTGCCTAATTCCCCGGGAGGAAGCAAAGAACCTCGAGGGAGAACCATTAATCAAAACTGAAAAGTGGGTAGAGGATATACATGAAAACACCCACTTGACCCAGCAACGTGAAAACCCCAAACGATACAAAACCGCCACAAGGGACTGCCAATTAACACGATCATAAGTCTTAAGCATGTCTAGTTTAAGAATCATGGCTGGGACCTTTTGCTGAGATATGGAGTGCATAATTTCATGAGCTACAATCGCACCTTCAAATGTCTCCCGACTAGGCACAAAACCACCCTGCTCCAACGAAATTATCCAAGGAAGGAGCCTAGAAAGCCTAACCGAAATTGCCTTAGTAAAATTTTTACATAAGGTGGTACACAAGGCAATCGGACGAAAGTCCGAAAAAGAGGTAGGGTTATCCACTTTCGGAATAATAGCAATAAGAGTGGTGTTAAGTTATCTCAATATCGACCTATTTCTTATGGATTCCTCCAAGGCTAACAACACATCATTTCCTATAAAGTCCCAACACTTTTGAAAGAATAAAGTCGTAAACCCATCCAGTCCCGGTGCCTTTTTCGGATGCATGGAAAAGACTGTCTCTTTCAGTTCAGCCAATGAAAAGGGGGCCATAAGCATCTTATTATCCTCTTGAGATACTAAAGGAGGGATCAAGTTCACAAACTCATTATCTACCACCACCGGCTCCGCTGTAAGAAGAGACTTAAAGAACCTAACAGCTTCGGCAGCAATATCATCCTCATCAACCAGACTGTTGCCATTAGAGTCAATAATACAGGAGATCCAATTACGAAGTCTCTTAAGCTTAGAAGAGGAGTGAAAGAATTTAGTATTTCTATCGCCTTCGGAAAGCCAAAGGTCTCTAGACTTCTGCCTCCAATAAGATTCTTCCCTAGCCAAGATCTTACTCAATTGAAGATTCAACAACTTTAGCTTATCATACAATAAGGGGGACATACCTGAAGCAACAATGTTCTTATTAAGCTGCTCAATTTCTTCCTGGATCCTGGCCTTTTCTCCAAAGATATTCTTAAAATGCATCACATTCCAATCCTTAATCCTTAACTTTAAAAAGCTCAGTTTCTTAACAAGCCGAAACATCCGAGACCCAGGAAAAAATGGAGCCGAACTCCACCATTGTTTAAGTGAAGGTAAAAACGATCGGTCCCTAAACCACATTGGCTCAAACTTAAAAGGTAACTTCCTAGGAGCCCTATCCTCAAAAATAGTAAACAGAATAGGGAAATGATCAGAGTCAGTGAAGGGGAGAATTGAGGACACAAAATCTTGTCCCGAATTGAACCAATTATCCGAAACCAAAAAACGATCCAGCCTTTCAGAAATTTGACAAAAGTCTCTTCGCATGTTGGTCCATGTAAATGACCCATTAAGAGGTTTACAATCAACCAGATTCAAAGAATGAATAAAGTTGCAAAATTCTGACATAGAATGCTTATTAGGGATGATTCCCCTAGCCTTTTCATCCAAACTAGCAATTGCATTAAACCCCCCCCCCCAAATCAGAAAAACATTACGCAGAGGAGCAGCAAGAGAGACCAAAAAATTCCAAAGATTTCTTTTTTCTAGAACCACAGATGGATCATAAACATTAAATAACCAAAATTTTAAATTTGACAGCCTACTCTTAAATAGGCCAAGCATCCAATTGGATGAGGAAGAAATTAATGAAAAATGCACACTAGAATCTTTCCAAAGGACTGCCAACTTACCTGAAGCACCAGAGGAGGGAGTTGAACAAAAATTCCATACTTTCCAAGAAGAAAATAACATATCAGTCGATGATAAATTTAACTTAGTTTCTTGTACCAGCACCACATCACACTTCATTAAGTCCAATTGTGACTTAATTAAGCGTCGTTTGTTAGGGACGTTTAAGCCCCTAACATTCTAGGGTATAATCCTCATTGGGCTTGAGGGGAAGTATCAACTCCCCTCAAAACATCCAAAGAAACTGGAGAAACCATATCTGCCAAAAAAACCTTATGCAAACTTCGTTTAGAAGCCAAGGCTCTTGTGAGAGGTGAATTAAAGGGCTTTTTGATCTTTTCTTTCTGCAAGTCTCGAAAGAAGAAAGAATAGTTGTTTGAATTCCTGCATCAATTTCTAATTTAGTCTTAGTATGCTTGGGCTTGCGGCCTCTTTTTCCTGGAGTTGACAAGGGTGAGGTAGGGGAAAAAGGGGTTTGAACCAAAGGAAGCCCGTTAGTGACCAAAGGAGAATCCTCGGGCGCCTTATCTTGAATGGAACCTACCCTAACCTCCTCCCTATCTAGGACAGTGGGAACCAGAGATGGCCCAAACACTGAAGCCACCAAAGCCTTATCCGTGTTGAGTAGCTCAGAAGAGTTATTAGTGGGAAAAGCAGCCAAGTCATTCTCCAGACTACCCAAATCAACCAAAATTGAAGAAATTACTTTATTAGCTAAAGGGGAATTAAGAGAGACCTTATTAGCATTAACAATATCTTGCACCTGGGCAATGAGATGCTCATCTGGAACAACTTCAACATCCACGGGTTTTTCAGTATTCATCAAAACCTCAGGGATTTGTGGCTCAGCCCCTAAGTTATTTCCCATATCAACAACATGCTCAAAAGACATTCCCATGTTTGAAATGTCATTAGAATTGTTCAGAGGGGGAGCATTCGTCAAACCAATCCTCGGGGAAGGAACAGAGCAGTTAGGAACCACTGCCGAAACCCTAGAAGTGAAAGTTTTTTTCAAAGGGGAAGGTAGATTAGCAGCAGCAACACCAAAATGATCTTTATTCCAAGCAAAAATTTCCGCACTCCCATCAAAAGAGGATTCAGTACCCCCCGAACCAAATTGAATGGATTTCATATGAAAAAACAAAGGAGAATCCATAGTCACTAAGGAGCAACCAAAATCCCCAGAATCCCTGACTAGGTTTTGACGCTACAAGCCAAAAGGAGACCGAATGTTGTAGAACTTTGGCAGGGAGACTTTAGGGGAAATTAAAACACAAATTTTGACAACCAACACCCCATCCTCAAACACCGAATGAGATAGCAGAAATTTACCCAGTGAATCCCCAATTTTTGTTAGAATATCAAATTCAACAAATTCAGATGGTAATAAAGGAAGTTTAAACCAAATAGGAACCTATTTTGGGCCAACCCTAGAAGTCGCTAGAAAGGGCTTCCAACTTTCCACAAAAATCAGGATTTTTCCAAGCCAAAAAAATGGAACACTCAAATCCTTATCCCTAGCAGATGCAAAATCGAAAACAATAATAAACGAACTTGCAGAGATAACATGGAAGTACAAAGTGTCATACCAGTGTGCATGAATTTTATAATGGAGATTTCACAGAGGAATAGAATCACCCCACACCTGGATCATGACTACCAAAGCCCGAAGATCATGAGCCTTTTTCCCCAAGATAGCATCTGAGGCATCAATAAGAGGAACCGGGAGCGGAGCAGGCTGAGAGGGCAAATCAACATTCGGCAATTGACCTCCCGAATCCCTTGAAATTGGTTGTGAATTAGCAAAGACACTCGCCAGGCCAAGCCGAGTCTTATTACCAGAAACCCTAGCATTCCGTTTTTTATTGCCCTTTTGCCAATTCCCCTTATTTTGCAAATTACGATCCCAATTTTGATGTCGCCAAAAAAACCCTTTGAAATATGCAAAAGTAGGAAAATCATGTTGGGATGTTTTATCCTATGTTAAGCGAGCAGATGAAGCCATAACATCAACCCATTTGCCACCATGAAAGACCCATTATGGGACATGTCCTGCCTGTGAGCCGAAGGGATCTTTGGGGGGAAGCGGATCAGCCACCGCCTCATCTCCCCAACGCCTGTTTAGTTGCATGGCGAACACAAGTCTGACAAGAGGTATTTATAATTAATTGTGCTTTCATTTTTCCGTGCCTCTCAAACTGGAAAGTTAACTAGCCTCTCATTTCTCATAAATTTTCAAATTCAATGTGGAAACTTAATATATTCAATTAGTCTTAGTCTTTAATGAAAAAAAGAACGTCTTATCAAACAGCTTATATTAGCCTATTTTGCTCTCTTGCTCTTTTGCTCTTTTGATCCGATGAGAAACATAGCTTATATTTCTTATATTTCTTTTCTGCAGACCTCATTTCTCTGCACAAATTGAAACAATTGATGCAACTAATAGCAGTGTACTTTTTCTACGTTATAAGACTTGACTCGCAGTTATTGTTAGTGTCATCTTCCTGTACGAACGAGAAAGAAATCAGAAAATCAGAATATGCGAAAATATCACTGGTGCATGTTGGACAACACCTGTTATTGTCTTCTTTCTTATAAGACATTACTTTCGATTGAATGTCTAATTTGATTTAATTTGGTCTAAGAACGGAAGTGAGCGATTCATGTTAAGACAAGAAATCTCGAGTTTCCCAACGTAAATTGAAAAATGTCCTCCATTTTTGACGAGGTCTCCGTGAAAACTCTAAATTAATAGCGTTTCATATCAAATGGTAAGGTAGCCTTGCTTTTTAGACAAGCCAGCAGATTAGCCTGCTTGTCTGGCCAAACATTTAGCTGCTATTTGTTTATATTTTTCCCTGTTTTCAATATTCTTTCTGAGGTGCCTGAAAAATGGGTGATCCTGTTAGCTCTGGAATGACTGGTTACGCCATTCAATTGCTTGGAAATCAGATTCTTTGCCATATCCATGTTGCTATTCGATGCAACAAAGAGTTGGATGAGCTCAAGCTTCTGCTTCTCAAAATTAAAACAAATGAATGTGGAATTGCAGGAGTATCAAAAGGCTTTCAGTACATCGATCGCCAAATCACCATCCTATGCCCCCCCACGTTCAACAGCTGGTTGCACGAGTTGAATTATCCTATGGACGAAGCATTTGGTTTGGCCCAGCACTGCACTGTACCCTCACACTCTCATCTCTTTTTTCGTTACAAAATGAGCAGAAAGATCAGGCAACTCACTGCAAATGTGGGCAAGAATTTAGCCTCTAAGCCTCTCGTAGCTTTGCTACAACAACAGGCTAATGGGCAAGTTCTTCAACAGATTAATGAGAGGGTGAATTCTCTTAATCTGCCTACTCCATCCACATCTGGAGATCTCTTTCCATCCACTTCCAACAACAAGAAGTGTATTGAGGAGGCACTCATTGTCGGACACGATTCTGTATCAAACACACTTGTGGAGCTCATTCATTCACACTGCCGCAAAAAAATGTCTCGAGTCGGCCTAGTTGGGAAGGGCGGAGCCGGTAAGACTCTGCTACTCAAACGAGTCTTCAACAGTAACCAGGTACAGAGTAAGACTCTCTTTTCCAATGGCTTTATGCTTTGGCTTACTGTTTCACAAAATCCATCTTTCCATGCTCTCAGAAGCGATCTTGTGAGACAAATAGCTCTTAAAGTAGATGAAAGATTACAGAGTAGAGAGGAAAACCATGTGAAAACTTGGTTGAATGAAAGCGTGGCAAAACACAAATTTGCCCTGTTTTTAGATGATGTTTGGGAAACAAGTGCAAGTGCAACCTCGTTGTTATAGGACCTGTGTGTGCCTCTCTTTCCACACCACAATTCCAACATCATCATTGCCACTTCAAGAAATTACTAGTGTACTCTCAAAGTTGGGTGTTCCGCCTTCATCAATCGTCCAAATGCAAGATTTGAGTGAGGATGACTGTTGGAGTTTGTTTTCTTTCCATGCATTTCCACAGAGCGAAGGAATTCTGCCCATAAGCATTGACCAAGAAATAGCGAGGCGTGTCTGCAAGGAATGCGGGGGCTTCCATTAGCCCTCAAAGTAATCGGGCATGCAATGGCATTATAGCAGGCATCGCTCAGACAGATGAATGGGAATTCGCACTCCAGAGTATGCAGAAGAATGTTTCAGGCTCGCTTTTAAGCAGGCTGAGATGCTTTGGCCGATGTGGCTGGCTATGGCATTTCCTTGCAGTTGTGCTTCCTCTACCTTGCTGCTTTCTCAGAAGACCATGTCATCAGTAGTGCAGTTGCTACGAAGTATTGGATTGGAGAAGGGCTGGTGGCGGTGCCAGATCCTATCAAAATTGGAGAGATATCAAAGATATCAATTTTCCACAATCCATAAGGTTGATAGCTGCTGTTTCTAGATAAATCCATAATGTTGATAGCTGCTGTTTCTAGGTAAGATTGTGTGTTTTTTTCATCAATTTGTTAACAGAACGATGCCTTATTGAACCAGTCCAAAAGGATTACGACGGAAAGGTGATCAATTGCTGAGATGGAAGAAAAATGCTTCTTTCAGGCAGGCAGAGGTTTTTCTGAGTTTCCAGCGGACCACTGTTCGGGACAAGTCAGAATTTCATTGAGGGAGAACAGCTTGACTAGCGTTCCGAAGGCTTTCAGAGCTCCCTTTGTCCGCACCTTGTTACTTTTTCTCTCAGGGTCCTCGATTTGTCATCGACTGCCCTCCAGTTGTTGCCCAAAAAAGTGAGATGCTTGAAGCATTTAGTTTGCCTCTGGTTAGACCATGTTCCAATCAAGAGACTGCCCAACTCTGTCGTTGCTCTAAACAACCTTCAAATATTACACAACTCCCATCCGGAATTTCTAAGTTGACTTCTCTAAAACTTTTTACTGTTGGGTACTGTGAACATCTGCAGCGCATGCCTTATGGAACATCACACCTTACATCTTTGGAGTACCCGAATATATATGGTTGTTCAAATATAGGGTGGAATAAGTGCATAAAAAATCGCCCTCCAATAACTGATTTGGGCACCCTTAACCAACTCAAAAGGTTGGGCCTTCAAAATAATGGTGAAATAATTCGAGAAGGAATGTTGGGAAGCATGAAGCAGATGGAGTATCTTTATTTGTATCTCACAAGTATGGAAAGGCTACCCCGTGACATTACTGCCATGTGAAGTTTGAGAAATCTCTGGCTAGCATATCCTCAATTAATTGAAATAGAAAGTTCATTTTGTGTATTTCAACATTTAAACTACATCAGGTTGCTCCAATGTAAAATGTTGAAACAACTACCTCCCTTACATAAACTTGCAAGCTTAAAGCACTTAGAGATCAAGAAGTGCCTCAATATAGAGAAGTTCCCAGAGGAATTTGGCAAGGTGGGAGGATTTCCTAAGCTTGAGGTATTTTCAGTGGTGGAGGTGGAGAAGATAGAGCAACTTTGAAAAGTGGAAGAGGGAGCACTGCCTTTGCTAAAAACATTGAAAATAATGAAGTGTGAAGCATTGCAAAGGTTACCACAATGTTATTGGAATTTGAAGAGTGTAGAGAAGATAAGAGTGTATGGTTGCTTAAAGGTTCAATTTGTCATGGCAGAGGAGGAAGACTTTATCAAGACAAAGAGCAAGGTGCAAACAATAACATTACTGAAACAGTCACTTGTGAGGAGGGACCTCAAAGAGATCAATCCGGACCGGTCAGCAAGAGTAAACACAATGGAAACACAAAGATATGATGAAGGCAATGTAGAACAAATTGTTTTATTGCATGAAATTTGATTACATCCAACCAGTAACAATCGGGTTACAACATACCGGCTCACAGACCTAGTAGAACATACAAAATAGGTCACAACCGGGACCTTGAATCTTGAGATCTATCTTCTATGCATAGTCTAGCTACTTGATTCTCTGATTCCTCGATTCTAATGCTCAATTACAATTATATATATCAATCCAAAGGATCTAGTCAGCCCAAAAGGGATCAAAACCCGAAGAACAAGACCTAACATGCAAAATAAACAAGGTCAGCCTCCGCCAAGAGATTCCTTTGGAAAATCCAAACAATGAAATGTAGATCGCGGGAAAAGGTCGGCCACATGCCAAGGAACATCAGAATCAATGCCCAAGGCTTCGCAATCTTCGGAATGGGTTCCAATAGATCACCAAAATAGGTTAAGGCAACCGGTAACAAATGACTGTTAACCGGTAACAGGAAACTGTCATGGAAACTAATAGTGATATCATGTCGGAAAAGGATCCAAATGTGATGCGGTCTGAAAGCAAGAAAGATGATCAAGTTTTCAAGTAGAATCCAACTCCACAGGATCCGATGAGCCAAAACCGAGACACACAGAAAGGAAAATGGTTTTGGTTGATGCAAGATTGCTATGAACCGGGGATGCTTCTGCATCAGACATCCGGGGTTATTGAAAAAGTGAGCATCTCACTTTGCCCGGGTCAGAGGGAAACCAAGGCGGTCTACCTCTGCCTGAGAAATCCAAGATGAATCTTCAACTGGTCCGTCCTTCCACTTCACAAGACATTCCTTATATTGACTGCTTCGGGTACTATGCCCAATCCTTTTGTCCAAAATATCTTCAATTTGATCTAGTTCCTTCCAGGGTAACTGTTTCTCCAATTCTGCAAGACTGTCCTCACTAAGAATTCTGGTTCATGTTACTCATGAAGATCTGCAATGTTAAACACTGGTGAAATACTTAGGCTATCCAGTAACTTCACTTCATATGCATTTCCAAAACCGAACTTCCTCAAAATCCTGCAAGGTCCAAACATCTTCATCTGCAACTTGTTATAAGTTCCAACCGGGAATCTCTCTCTTCTCAGGTATACCATCTCTTCATCGCCAACTTCAAATTCCTTGTCTCCTCTTCTCATCTGCCTTCTCCGTATATTTTCTATTCATGTCTTCCAAATGTTGTTTAACCTGAATATGCAATGCTACCATGTGATCTGCAAAGTCTTCTGCTTCTGAAATTCTTCGGTCTTCGCTGCCAATGTCTCTCAATTCTGATATACCTCTAGGATGCACTCCGGTAACAATCTTAAAAGGTTTTGGTACTTCTATTCACTGAATTGTTGTAGGCAAACTCTGCTTGTGCAAGGATCAAATCCCAACTTCCGGTTTTATCTCCCACTACACATCTCAACAAATTTCCCAAACTCCGGTTAACAACTTTTGTCTGTCGATGTCAGTCTGTGGATGAAAAGTAGAACTAAACTTCAAATCTATCTTCATCTTCTTCCAAAGTGTTCTAAAAAAGTAGCCAACAAACTTAGTGTCTCTGTCTGAAACTATGCTCTTAGGTAATCCATGCAATCTCACCACTTCCTTGAAAAATAGGTCTGCTACATGCAATGCATCTGATGTCTTCTTACAAGGTATAAAATGAGCCATCTTCGATAATCTATCCACTACCACAAATATAGAATCATTCCCTCTCAGTGTCTTAGGCAATCCAAGTACAAAATCCATGCTTATATCCTCCCAAGGTCTTACTGGTATTGTCAAAGGTTTATACAATCCCACATTCTGACTACTACCCTTTGCAACTTGACAAACTCTACAACTTTGCACATATCTCTTAACATCCTTGTGAATCTAGGGCCAAAAGTACTGCTCACTCACCAATGCTACTGTTTTGTCAATGCCAAAATGTCCAGCTAGTCCTCCACTATGTTTCTCCTCTATTAGATTCTCCCTCATAGAACTCTTAGGTATGCACAATTGAACTCCTCTGAATAACATCCCATCTTGAATGAAGTAATCCAACCACTTGCTTCAATCTACCATAACTGGTTCTCTACATGCTTTCCAAGGTTTTGCAAAATCTGGGTCATCATCATACAAGGTTTTCAAATCTTCAAATCCTAATATTGTCACTCTCATCTCTGTCAGCAAATTCCTTCTCCGACTCAATGCATCAACAACTTTGTTGGATTTCCCACTTCTATGCTTCAACACAAAGGTGTAACTCTGCAAGAATTCTACCCATCTCATATGTCTCTGATTCAATTTACTCCGACTGTTCAAATACTACAAAGCTTGATGATCTGTATACAACACAAACTCCTTAGGCAACAAGTAATGTCTCCACTTCTTCAAGGCTTGAACTATGACATAAAAATCCTGATCATACACTGAATATCTTCTCCAGGCATCATTCAACTTCTCACTGAAATAAGCTACTTCTCTCCCTTCCTGACTCAAGACTGCTCTTATTACTGTTCCACTTGCATCACAATCCACTTGAAATGCTTTATTGAAATCTGGTAAAGCCAACACAGGTTGTTCAGTCACTTTCTGCTTCAATAGTTCAAAACATTTTTTTGCTCCAGTGGTCCACTTGAATTCCTTCTGATCTCCTCTCATGGTCTCAGTCATAGGGTTACAAACTGAACTAAAATTTCTGATAAAATTTCAGTAAAAACTAGCCAATCCATGAAATGATCTTACCTCTCCAATGCTTTCCGATGTAGGTCATTCAACAATTGCTTTCACTTTCTCAGGGTCCATCTTCAAACCATTCTCAGATATCACAAATCCCAAATAGACTAACTCATCCTTCATGAAAGTACACTTCTTGATATTGATCAACAACTTCTCTTCTCTCAACCTCTGCAAAACTTGTCTTAATTGCAACAAATGCTCCTCTTTTGTCCTACTAAAAATCAGAATGTCATCCAAATACACAATAACAAACCTACCTAAGAATTTCTTCAATACCTCATTCATCGGCCTCATGAAAGTACTCAATGCATTAGTCAATCCAAAAGGCATCACCAACCATTCATACAACCCTTCATTTGTCTTAAATGTTGTCTTCCATTCATCACCTTCTCTGATCCTGATATGATGATATCCACTCTTCAAATCTATCTTTGTAAAGTATTTTGCTCCAGTCAAACAGTCCATTATGTCATCCATCCTAGGCAAAGGAAATTGGTATTTCATTGTGATCCTGATTATTGCTTTGGAATCCGTACACATTCTCCATTTTCCATTCTTCTTAGGTGCTAATACTGCTGATACTACACAAGGGCTCAGACTCTCCTTGATCAAACCTTTCTTCAGCAGCTCCTGCACTTGTCTATTCAGTTTTTCATTCTCTGCCAGTGTCAACTAGTGTGCAACTTTGTTAGACAAACTAGCTCCAGGAACCAAGTCCATGCAATGACTAATACTTGTCACAGGTGGCAATCCATCAGGTACATTATCTGAAATGATGTCCTCATACTCTGTCAACAAATCTTTTATATCTTTCGGATGTTCTCCTTCCGGTTCCGGTTTCTCAGTCTTCTTAGGAGTTAAGGCAAAACACACATTCTCATGTCTCAATCCATCTGGGAATTTCTTTCCATCTACCAAACAGATTCTAGCATTCATACAGATTTCATTCTTCAAAGGTTCCTCCAAGGGTAACAAGGTTTGCTTCATCCCATTGGCCACAATAGTGTATGTATTCTTCCTCCCATCATGTACTACCTGTCTATCAAACTGCCAAGGTCTACCCAACAAAAGATGACAAATATCCATAGGCATAATATCACACAAGACTTCATCATGATAATTCCCAATTTTCAATTTCACCAAACATTGCTCACTTACTAACAACTTATGTTTATCCTGAATCCAGGCTATCTGATAAGGCTTAGGCTGTTTCAATCTCTCCAATTTCAACTTATTCACCATCTCTTCTTAAACAAGGTTATCTGAACTACCACTATCAATAACAACTTTACAACACTTATCAGATACCTTACATTTGGTCTTGAACAAATTCTTCCTTTGCAAGGGCTCTTCATCTCCTCCGGTATGACACAAAACTCTCCTCATCATTAACAGTTCTCCATCTTCTGGTTTATTGTCTAATCCAGTGGGGTTTTCTTCCACCACTGTTGCTCTTTTAGTAGTTTTTGTCTTCTTACACTCGAATGGACAGTGTCCTTCTCCTCCACACTTAAAGTAGGTTCCTTTGAATGTCCTCTTGTCTTGTCTTCCAAAATTCTCATTCTGGTAACCATTTGGTTCTCTCCTTCGGTAGAAATTTCTATCATCTTTCCAGTATGAATTACCTTCCTTGCTCACTTCCTTGTCCTTGCTCTGATCTGTTCTAGTTCCTCTTCCTCCTTGAAATCTTCTTTCGATAAACCTTCCACCTCTGCCTCTTTGTCTCTGCTCATGTCTTTTGTTTAACTTTTCTTCTGCCTTCAGGGCATACTGGTAAGCCTCTTTAACACTCTCCAATTTGATCAAACTGAGTTAATCTTGTATAGACATCTGCACTCCATTCAAATATCTTGCAACTTGTTCAACTTCATCATCAACATGTTCAAATTTGATATTTAACTTGTAGAATGCTTCGGTGTACTCTTTCACACTAGATTCCTTCTGTCTCAAATTTTGCAATTTTCATAACAAATCCACTTGATAATTCGTTGGCACAAACTTCGATTTCAACTTAGCAATCATCCGATCCCATGTCTTACTCTTCTCTTTACCTCTTCTCTATCTATCAACTTGCAAATGCTCCCACCAGAGAGATGCATGACCTTTCAACTGGGTACAAGCATATTTCACCTTCCTCTCTTCTGCAGTGTTTTCAAAATCAAAATACTTCTCCATCTCCGAGATCCAATCCATCGATTCATCTGAATCTAACTTCCCATAATATTCCGGTGGGGTAAAATGAGGTTAAGTATTACCCTTCTCAAAACCCTAAAAAATCTTTCCTCATCCAGATCAACCGCCGGTAGGTTTGCTTGTTTTGCCGGGGCTTCTTCTCCTTCGTCTTCACTTACATCTTCAATATGTCGGCCTCTTCTTTGGGTTGTCTCCACAACTTCTAACCAGGCTTCTATACCTCGCAACATCTCCATCACAACAAGGTCTGCATTCCCACACGCTCCACCATTCCTAGCTCCTCTTCACGCCATCGTTCACGCTAGTCCTCTGCAACTACAGGTCAGATCCGCAATTTGCCACCCTACAACAAAATTTCAGGACATACAACTTCCGGAACGAAACTTGGCTCTAATACCACTTGAAGGAGTCACCGGTGAGAAGGGACCTCAAAGAGATCAATTTGGACCGGTCAACAAGAGTAAACACAACAAAAACACAAAGATATGATGGAGGCAATGCATAACAGATTGATTTATTGCATGAAATTTGATTAGATCCAGCCGGGTTACGACATACCGGCTCACATGCTTAGTAGAACATACAAAATAGGTCACAACCAGGACCTTGAATCTTGAGATCTATCTTCTAGGCACAGTCTAGCTACTTGATTCTCTGATTCCCCGATTCTAATGCGCAGTTACAATTATATATATCTATCCAAAGGATCTAGTCGGCCCAAAAGGGATAAAAACCTGAAGAACAAGACCTAACGTGCAAAATAAACAAGGTCGACCTCCGCCAAGTGATTCCTCCGGAAAATCCGAAGGATGAAACATAGATCGCTGGAAAAGGTCAGCCACATGCCAAGGAACATCGGAATCAACGCCCAAGGCTCTGCAAGCTTCGAAATGGGTTCCAGTAGATCACCAA
Organism: Cryptomeria japonica; assembly: GCF_030272615.1. Lineage (NCBI taxonomy): Eukaryota > Viridiplantae > Streptophyta > Pinopsida > Cupressales > Cupressaceae > Cryptomeria > Cryptomeria japonica. The sequence continues at coordinate 531,232,612 of NC_081409.1, read as the reverse complement.
AATAGGTTCAGGCAACCGGTAACAAAGGATTGTCAACCGGTAACAGGAAACTATCATGAAAACCGGTAGCAATATCATGCCGAAAAAATGATCCAAATGCAATGCGGTCTAAAAGAAAGAAAGATGATGAATTCTTCAAGTAGAATCCAACTCCACAGGATCCGGTGAGCCAAAATTGGGACACACAGAAAGGAAAACTGAAACTGCAAATAGAAAGAAAAACATAAAGGAAAATGTTTTTGGTTGATGCAAGATTGCTATGAACTAGGGATGCTCCTGCATCAATTACCTATTGTAGAAATGCAAGCATTAGAAGAGTGCTATGATGACATCCTTCACAAGGAGAAACATCATCATTACAGTGAATTTTGGTGTAATGAGGTATTTTAGGTTTTGGATGACATTAAGTGGTATTATTTGTTTTGAGTTATATATCATTCAAAATAATGGTATATTCCACAACAAAAAGAATAAAGGTGTATTCCACAACAAAAAAATATATATTATGTTCAATAATATGAGTTGATATTATTAGGGAATAATATATGTAATATTATGAGATAAAAGTTTGACACATTTAATATATTTATTAGATTGTAATTTGTTTATTTTGATTAAAGTATTTTTTGTTTGTAAATGTATTACGAAAGTCACATTAATGTGATTATGGTTACTTTTAAATATTACTTGGTTTAGTATTCATAAGTAATTTTTATTTAATAAAATAGGACAACTATTTATAATTTATTAGTGTCAATGGCGTGAAAAATTGCTTTTGACTACTTGGCTATTAAAGAATGTGATGTTCTAGTAGAATGCAACTATGTTAGTTAAGACTACTCCACTCCTTTGGGCCCCTTGCCAACCTCAATTATATCATATCACTCAAATTTGTCTATAGACTATGTCATATAATGTAAACCTCTATTATTTACAACAATATCTGCCATTCTCATAAGCATAGACTCTAACTACCAAAACTAAATGAACGCAACAAATATAAAAAAAAGCATATTGGATCCTCAAAACAAGAGGATCCTTACAAGGATTACAGACTTTTGAATCCATGGGAACAAATTTTCTCATCAATAATTTCTAGATGACTACTATGTTTCTTACTTAACCTTCTATCAAGGAATTAAAGTTACTCAAGACTTCCTTGGTAATTATGAGCACATGTAGAGTTAAAATGATTAATAGAAAAAATAAATAATCTTACTTTCATATTAATAGCTATGAATAAAACATTATTTGTAGATCCTAGTCTTTTAGGAGAGGAGCTCTTCTAGATTCATCTTGAGTTTCTCTTTGTTATGAGGAAGACATAAGAAGAAAAATCGGTCTACTATGTAAATCCTAGTTGATTGGAAGGAGAGATATCTCTCCTCTATTGGTTGCTTTGTGCTTATATATTTTTTTTCCAAGCTAACATTTATAAATTATCCCTTATGCTCACCCCTAGAAGCATTGTTTCCAAAGTTACTAAGGCCATATGGGATTTAGTTTGGAGAGGCATTATGAATCAAGTCAAATGTTCCTTTATCTCATGGAGTGAGATGTGCGAAAAAAAGAAAGAGGTGTTCTTGCCCTCAAGGACACTAATTTCTTTAGTCAAGCTTAGATTTACTAATGGAAATAAGCTATCTAGGCCAAGGTCCTCAACAAAAAAAATTCTTAGGTGAAAACCTACTTTTCCTTCTTCAATGGAATGATCTTCTAAAAGGATAAGTAATCTGGGAAGAAATTAAGTGAATTGATAATTTTACTAGTTGATTCAACTTCTAGAGTGTTAAAAAAAGTATAAATGCTTCCTTTTGGGATGATAATTCAATTTTTGACAAGCCCTTCAAAGAGGATTTGGATCTTCACCCTTTGATGACTATCATAAAGGACTCCTAGGGTTCTCTGGGTAGGGATTATTAGAAAGAAGTAACATAATCTAGAGTGGTTTTTCAAGAAATTGGAAAAATATTCCTCAAATTTCATTGACATTTGAAAGGATTTTAGAGTTCATCACACTACTCTTTTCTAAATTTGTAGGCTTATATGGAGTAGGGATGATGTTATTTTTCATTGGTATTAAGAAGAGATTGGAATCTACTCTATCAAAGGAGAATTGCATTAAGTTTATTCCTCTTGTTAATCCCTCTTCTTTAATCAAGGTTAAGATTTGGCATTTTAAAGCTTTGATCTAAGAAAAAATAAATATTTTACCACTCTTGGATGCTTGCTTGGGATCATATTCAAAGAAAAGGCTTTTTGGTTCATAGCCCTTGAATTCTATGCATGGTTCACAAGGAAGTTAGTTCTCTTCCAATTCCCCATTGTAATTTTGTTAATGGTATTTTGAATACATTTCTTGACAAATTGAATCTCACGTGGGTGATCTACAATTCTTAATGGGTAGTATTGAAGCTCGGGGATATCTAATAGCTCGTAATATCTTTTAGGAATTCTGGGAAATGACTACAAGCCTCATAGTTTGAAAGCTCTAGTTGGAACAAAATAACATAATTTTCAATGCAAGGAAAATAATCTAGATCAAATCTACTAGAGGGTTACTCTTGAAGCAATATTCCAATTAAAACCATTAAATATAAAGATGCTAATTCTTTTGAGGTTTCTAGTCTAAGAGTTGGTTTCAAATAAAATATCATATTGATATCTCTTTCCAATCTAGAGAAAAACGTGTAATAGAACATGAGTGTTAACCATTGACCAAGTGAGTCAATATAAACTTTTCAGATGACCTTCAAGCCTAATCAAAATTGTCCAAGATGATAATTCTCATTACAAATCATGGAGGTATGACGATTGCCTTGGGTAGCCTCTTTACAGGTCTTTACTCAAATAACATAATTGTAACTGAAGGACTCATCCTAGAGCGAAAGTCGGAGATTGAATTTCGAGATATAAAATTAATCATTGTAGGTGAATCTAACCTTTTTATCAATAACAATTACTCAATAGAAGATATATAGCTTTATTGAGAAAGCTGAAAGGTGAGAAGGAAATAACGCTGCAGATTGGTTGGCCAATCCAAGTGAGCTCACCTGAACTCGACAACTCCTACATGCATGTTGGCAATGACATTTCATAAGATAAAGGTTTATCTTGATTTTTAATTAAGATCAAAAATTAAAAAAGAAGTGGGTGATCTCCCTTAATTGGTTTTTGTTGCCTTGGGGGTTGCAAGAGACAAAGAACCTTGTTGCACTTTTGAGTTTGTAACATAAGTTAATTAATTAGAATTTAAAGATCATCCACTCAATCATAAGTGAAATCCATTATTCAGGACGAAACAAATCCAATCTCCCACCCTAAAATAATCAAATATTCTGTTTTCAAATTTTAATCTCGCCAGTATGTTAGGGTTTTGAAAATTTTAATTTCAAACTAATGGAACTTTGAAAGTATCCATATAGAATATTCTCGCACCAGCGTTTACCAATTCTTCAATTGCATTTCTTTATATCATAGTGGCCAATTCTCACCAATTCTCACACAAGGAAAAAACATTCAAAACCCTCCCAGGCCATTCCTCATATCATGCTCGCCTAGTAGTAACATATATAGGAATATATTCTAATTTCTAATGAAGCTCTCCTCAAATTGTATAACATGTTGAATTCTCTGCAACTCAAACATAATATGCACGCTAAATTGCCTTAAACAGCATCTAAATGTTTTTATTGTGAGCACTGATGGAAGCCATTGAAACAGTTAGTGGTATCCAAGTGGAGCTGCAGCCTCTCTCAACTCTTTTCCCTTGTAATAAATATCTTGCACAAGCAAAGAAAAACATTTAACCCATCTGAAAAATAAAGATTCCTGATTTAAAAAGGGCTCCCCAAAAACAATTAGAAAAATTTATCTGAAAATGAATAAGAGTGCAAGAAATGTTGCTTACTGATGCAAAATGATTGACATCACGATGGTGAGCCTCATCAGCCCTGACTGAGATGACCACATCCCTGAGAGTTGAATATTTGGGAAGCCTCCAATAATCTATGGCTATGCAAGGTGCTGGCACATTTTGAATGTTGCCATTGTCCAGTTCCTTGAGGAATTCAGTGTATGAATGAATGGCTTCTTCTTCAAGGTAACCCACAATCCTGTGAGCAAGCTTGGGGGAAAGCAAGTAGAGAATAAAGTAGGCATTGAAGAACACTCCTTGCACTGTAGACACCAAAGCTCTCTCATACCATTTGGGATTTGAGACCTCCATAAATGTCATCAGATGCATTCTCTCATTCTCTGCTTCTTCTATTAGAGCTTTTATCCACCCCCCACTGTGTTCGAATCTCCTCAGTGATTTGCTGTGTAGGAGCATTCCTCCTACCATCCCAGGTACGGCAGCCACAGTTTCAAGCATCATGGCACGGCAAACTTTTTTCTGAGAATGAATTTTTCTCTTAGCAATACACAGACTCATGGGTTAGATGGGTTAGAGACACACTCTAAACTTTGACTTGTTTAGATGGTTCAGCTTAAACAAATTGAAGATTAGAATGTGCTGTTTAACCCCATCCATTAGCGAGTGATCATATGTTGTGAACCAGAGAATCTGATCTATCTATTGACAGGATTCATTACTGAATCTACACATCAGTGAGATCAAATCAGTCTACTAACAAAGAAAGTCAAGCAGCCATCAAAATAGCCCACAGGCTCTTCCCATATTTTTAGAAAGGAAAATAGGCATTCATATGAAGTGGTTCATTTTAAGGCTGCATGAGTTCCTCTGTATAAGGGTATTTTCTGGCATAGTTAGTGCCATGGACAGGCCTTTCCATCCCAATAGCATGTTAAACATGCTGGTATGCAAATGAAATGAACTAAAACCAAGTTAAGAAAAAGTATGAAAAAATGTTTTAAAAACCAAAAACCGAAGGATCCTATGGGATTTTCCTTTCCTCTGTAAAAACAGGGTAATTCAGAGGAAAAAGAAACTGATAGTGGCACTTACCGGCTACTTGCATCTCACCAGGATGGGGATGGTGCTTTACTTCATTAACTTGATCTTTTTGCTAAGCACCCCTCCTGGTGTGAAGAGACACTGCAGAACAGACTTATAAAATAAAATCAAGCTTAAAAATAGTCTTCGATTCCATGCAAGTTAGAAAATAAAACATCTGGCACCATTTTGCTGCTCAATTACAAATATTGACACAGTTTACAACATATATAATCACCTGAAAGAAGATATCTGTAGGAAACCTCATGGCCTTGACAGTCCAATAAGCAAGCTTGTCAATGAATGTGTTTGGAACATGATGCTTTGTCAGGTCTATGCTCAAGCCTGCAGAGTATGTCTCCCAAGGCTGCACGCGATTTCTCATTAGAAATGCAGTAATATTCATTACAAACAAAATCTAGGACCATAAAAATTCATTTTAAAAACTTACTCATAAACCCTACAAAATTGCACCACCTAACCATCAAATTCAATTTTATAGCAAATGAGGAGGAGAGAATTGGCACACTGTTTTGAACTGATAGTGAGATACAATTTATTGAGATGTTTTTGAGTGTATTAAATTAGTATATCTATTTTTTTTAAAATTATGTTAAAAATGTAGAAAGATATCATTTTAAGTGTCTATTGTATATGAATCATAAATTTAGTTAAAACTAAGTCTACATTTTTTTACATAACTTTAAAAAAAGTATAAAACATCGAAATGAAAGTTATCAAGAGATTAATATTATTTTATAAATATTTTGAGTTGAAATTTTAGTAAAGAATTAGAATATTTTATCAACCATGGAGTATCAATTTGATTAGATTTTTCTTTTGTTGAACAAAGATTACAAAAGTATTATTGATATGTATTTGTATAATTTTTCTTTACTTTGAATTTTAAAAATATAATAAATATTATATGTTAATATTTATGTACTAAAATATATTTAAAATTTCTAAAATTTTAGATAATATTTTATTATCATTTAAATTTAAAATAAAAATGTAGATCAGGAAATCCTCTGCACCAAGGAGAATGGCGGCAACGACGAGCTAATAGGTGTGTCCGTTCCATGTTTTTATTTCAATTAATATGAGTGAAAACTCTCCCGCTTCCCTCTGCCATTCAGCAGAGGCCTTACCCCCTATCTCTCCCTCGGCTACGCCTAGGGCGTCAATGGCAATGCCTCTGACAATCCAAACCTGCTTAATCCCACCAAAACCATCAACTCTTTGCCTACAAGACCCAAATCATTCTCTGAGGCAGTTGCTAACTCTGGCATTGCCATTGACGCAAGCGCAAGATTTGATCTGGCGAGTGTTCTTGGAGCCTTTGAAACCGGTATGAGCAATGGGGCTATTGCTACTACTTTACCTTTCTCTGTTTCTCTGAATCCGGAAATGCTTGTTGAAATCATGAAGGAAAAAAATAGGTTAAGGAATTCTGCTATTTTTTTCTCTGTTATTGAAGTAGACAAATGCCCTCCCAGAAATTTTTTAGATGATTGGTTCCATAACTACTGGAACTTGAAACTTGGCTTTCATATTTCGTTTTGCAGACAAATTCAAAAAGGATTATATGTGATTTTCTTTGCTAATCACGAATCCCAGGCCGAAGTGCTTAAAAAACAGTATTGGACCATGGGTTCTACCTCCTTTCGTGCCTTGGCTTGGTCCCTCGAGGCCATTCATGAGGAAGTTCTTGCCCTCTCAACCCCTCGGTGGATCTTGGTTAAACAAATCTTGCCTTTTCTATGGCGTTTCCTTCCGCAATTGCTTGAACCACTTGGTAAAGTCATCTGAATGGATGACATGGTGAGATTGGTTCCGCATATGGATGCCAGGATACTTATTTCGTTGAATCCTGGTAAAGAGATTCCGGATGAAATCAACATTAACATTACTGAGGATAGTTATTCTTGCCCTATTGAAGTTCTTGGAGGTTTGAACACTTGCTTCCTATGTAGAAGGGAAGGGCATTTGAGGAAGGACTGCCCCATCCTAAAAAAAAAACCTCTGCCGGCTAAGCCCTCGCCCCTCCAAAAACCCACCAATACTACTAACCCTAATGTGGAATCCTCTATGATCAAAACCCCTCATGCGGGTGAACATTCTAATCCCCTCCCTATTGCTCCTTCCCCTATCATAATCTCGACTAACTCCGTGTTTGTTGAAAATGAGAATCAAAATGATGATTTCCAAACCGTGGCAAACAAGTCTAATAAACGTAGGCGTAGGACCAATAAGAAGACGAACACCTCCACTGTGGGCTCCCAGTACTTAGGTCCTCTTCTAGCCTCAAGCGTAGACAACCTCGTCTTGGTCATCTCTCAAGAAACCCAAAGTAGTTACCCCCCAACTAATTTGTTCAACAAAGACCCCTCTGTATTTTGCACTGACTCGGGCCCTCCCTAGAACTTCCCTCATAAGATTTTCAAAGAGCTAAGCGATGACTGTGTGCTTGAGGTCATCCCTGCTGGTAAACATTACTTGGATTCTGCTAATCTCCACTCCAAGCAGTCCATGGAGGTGGATATCTTGTCCCCTGCTATCTCAATTAATGATGATGAATTCAAGGGTGTTTTCCCCACATCGAAACAACGGGGGAGGCCTTTGGGTTCCAAGAATAAGAACTCCTCCAATAAAAAGCACGGGGACACCCCCTTTGTTGCTATGACCCCACTTGTGGGTTCAGCAGACCAATGTTCTCCTCCCCCCCATGTTTCCTCATGAATTGCATCTCTTGGAACATAAGGGGGCTTGAATCCCCTGACAGGAAATTTATTATTAAGTGTTATTTAGATACTTGTAAGTCCATGGACTTCTTGATGTTACAGGAGATTAAAGTTATTGTTTTCGTGCTTGAAACCAATCTTAACTTCCTTTGGAAAGATGCTATCAAATTCTGCACTAAGCACCCTAGGGGCAGGGGTGGAGTTGCGCATATGGTTAACCCAAGATGGGGGAATTATATCACTGGTAATGGGATCTCCCCTTGTAACAAAGCTGTGTGGATTACTATTAACTACAACAACAATACCTGTGGCATTTGCTCTATTTATGCCTCAAATGATTTTAGGGAGAGAGCGTGCCTCTGGGATTGGCTGGCTGCTCTCCCTAATATCCCATGGCTTGTGGGTGGGGATTTCAATATGGTTGAATCCCAAGAGGACAAAGTTGGCGGTCTTTCGTTTGCTTGGAAAGACCTGGAAAAAATCAATTGGAATAGAATGAAAAATGCTAAACTTCTCTTTGACCCCTTGGTTGGAAATAAAGATACTAATCCAGGCTTATGGCATACATGGTGTAATTTCCAACAAGGGCCCTCTAGAATCTATTCCAGATTAGACCGTTTCTATGTTAATAAAAATTTCTTCTTTGCCTTGCATGATAACCTGGGCAACTCTGTCCTCATCACCTCCACTTCCCTCTCTGATCACCATCCTATCTCTTCTTGTATTAGATTTTATAATTCCCCTGTGCTCAGAAAAGGCTCCAATCCTAAGTTTATCCTAAATACTAGCCTTCTTAAAGATGAAGACGTTCTCGTTGCCATTCATATCATTAGACTCATTAATAGGTATAACTTTCCCTCAAGCTTCCATACTGACAGATGGAACATGAACATTCTCGCCTGGTAGAATCTGTTAAAAACCATTGGCCAAAAAAGAGCCAAAGACTATAGATTCATTGAAAAAATCTCTCCTCTGACCTTTGAGAGAGCTGAAAATGACATTCAAGCCAACCCCTCAGACTATAATCTCGTCTCTCAAGTGCTCAATGCTAAGGAAGCCCTTAGACAGCACCAGCAGGTTAAAACTAGAGGTGCCAAAATTAGATCCCGTGCCCACTGGCTTCCATTTGGTGATCGTGGTTCTAAGTTTTTCTTTAACCTCATAAAGCATAAACAGTCCAATGGAAAGATAGAGAGAATTATTGTTGATAATCAAGAAATTACTGACCTTGACAACATCAAAGAGGCCTTTGCTGAATTTTACCAAAAAAATCTCATCTCTGAGGATTTGGAGGAGGCTACTTCCCTTAGAAATCAGTGCAGATCTCTTATCCCGAATAGGATATCCAATATTGATGCTGACCTTCTATCCAAAGATATCTTCTTGGAAGAGATTTGAAAAGCCATCAACTCCCTTAATAATGACAAAGCCCCTGGGCCTGATGGCCTACCTGTGGAGTATTACAAAGCTAACATTAGTTGGATATGTAAAGATCTTCAAGATATTTACTCAGAAGCCTTATCTAGAGGTTCCCTGGGTAGCTCTATCAACATGGGTATTATCAAATTGATTCCTAAGGATGGGGACAAGGCTCTCATAAAAAATTGGAGACCTATCACTCTTCTTAATGTCTCCTATAAATTTTTTGCCAAAATTCTGGCTTTGAGACTTGAGAATATCCTGCCCAAATTTGTTTGTTCTACTCAAACTGGATTCATTAAAGGAAGATATATTCTTGAGAATCTTATTACCAGCTGGGAAGCCATGAATCGAGCCAATTACTCTCACCAAAATTCTACCATGTTTCTTCTGGACTTCAAGAAGGCCTATGACAGAGTGGAATGGAGCTTTATCTCCATGATGCTTGAGGCTTTTGGATTTCCTAGAGTTTTCTACAACTCTATTAATATGTTTCTCAATGATGCCTTTTCCCAAATTGGTGCTAATGGCTCTCTTTTTGACTCCTTCCCCCTTGGTAGATCCATCAGGCAAGGTTGCCCCTTGGCCCTTGCCCTCTTTGTTATCGCCTCTTATGCCCTGTACTACATTCTTAGGGATAACTCTATCTCCCCTGCGGTTAAGGCCATCTCTCTCCCTAATGATGATGAGCTTATAAATTGCCATTTTGCCGATGATACTGCTATCTTCTTTGAAGCCGGTGCTGACAATTTTGAAGCTCTGCAAAACAAACTCAGTTTCTTTTGCACTATTTCTGGTGCTCGTTTATCCCACTCCAAATCTATATGTCTTGGATGGGATGTTTAGCCCCCTAACTGGTTTAAAAAATATGATTTTCAATGGGGAGGTCCTCATAAAATTGTGAGATATCTGGGCATCCCCTTTTCTATTGAACCCTCCTTAAAGGATATGTGGTCCTGGGTTAAAGATAAAATCACTAAGAAGCTAGATAAGTGGCATAACAGATCTTTATTCTTGGCCGGCAGAGTTCAAGTCTGCCAAAAAATTCTCTCTTCCTACAATATCTAATATTCCTCAGCTTGGATGTTCAGTAATTACCAAATCTTGGAAATCCAAAAGGCTGTCAGAACTTTCCTATGGTCTGACGGTAAAGAAAATAGAAAGATGCATGTTGTTAAGTGGGATTGGTGCCACTCTGATAAGCTCCTTGGGGGATTGGGATTGAAGGATCTTAAACATCAAGGGATTGCCCTTGCTGCCAAATGGATTTTCCACTCTATGGATGGTAATGATCTGTGGAAGATCCTTGTTAGGAACAGTATAGAAAGGGGATTCCCCAAAAATACAAAATCTTGGAAGAATCTACCTTTTAATGATTTGATTATTGGCAACTTTCCTATTGTTGTTCAAGGATCCGCTGCCTTTAGGTCCATATGGAAAGCCTGGAGTTATGTCATGAAATATATTACTATTAAGGATTTCCATGATGATAATCAGCTATATGGTGAAAGGTCCATTTGGTGGAACTTGCACTTATCTGGCAAACCCCTTGCCCTCTCCCAAGGCTGCTCTGCTAGATACTGGTCCAGTATGGGCATTTCTCGGCTGATTGACCTCTTTGAGCATGACAAGATAATCAACTGGAATGATCTTAGAAGCAATTTTGATATCCTGACCTCCCAGAAGAAAACTTATATTATGATTCTTAAAGCTATCAAGGACTTGCCTACTACCTGTCATGTGGACTCGCATAGATACTTAAACTATAAATGGTCGGATGGGAACATTTTATCCAAAATCAAAGCTAAGAACATTTACAAAGTGATTGGATATAATGATGCCATCATTGACCATGTCAATTCTGTTTGGTACTCCTCTCTTGGCATTTGCTCTTGGAAGAAATATTTTAGTATATTATGGAAAGGCTCTGTTGAACCTAAAATAAAATGCTTTAAATGGCTTTTGCTTCTTGACAGACTCCCAAATAGAAAAGACACCTCTATAGCTGATTACTGTAATTTATGCAGGCTTCCTGAAACTGGAAGACACATTCTCTTTGACTGTATTTTTGCTAAGGAAATTTGGAATATGTTTGGTATCTCTTATCCTATGAATATTAATATTCTTGAAATTATTACCGAGCATATTGAGGGGCTAAAAAAAGATACTAATCTGTTTTGGAACATTCTCTCTTCTAACATCTTATGGTAGATGAAAAATCTGATGGGCGTTATCCCGAGTATCCTTTCTGCTGTCACTAAAAACCTGGAGGATATCGCTAAGGTCTTTGATCATACCTGTGGAACTTGACTTGGATGAAGAGACTATCTAGACTGGTAGCGGTGATGCTACTCCGGTGGGTGGCACTGCAAAGAGGACCAGGGCTAGTGTCAAGAAAGCTGTGGCTGCTTCTAGAAAGGATCTCCCTAATCTCAGGGATAACATCAAAGAGCTGCATGAAATTAGCAACACCCTGGAAAAAATTAACTAGTATCTCTTTTAGATTCTGGATGGCCTGCTGGCTTTGTGGGGCTTTTTTCTGGTTTTCTTTGGTTTTTGGCTTTTTGTTGGACTGTTCCTTTTTGTATTTCGTCGCTTTTGTTGTTTAAGTTATGCTTGTAAAGAGTTTCGGGGCCCCTTCAAAACCTGCTTTTACCTTAATAAAAAACAATAATAATATAATAATAATATATAAATATAATATTAATATAGAATAAATAATAACAGAAAAATATAAATACATACTTTAAAAGACATATTGTTGATGAATCAAATATCATTTAGTTTTTTATATTCAACTAGATATTTTTATTATTAAAGATGTCCTTTGATTCTTTGATTCTTTGTTGTTGTGAATAGTGACTCACTATATAGTCTTTACATATACATTATGCAAACAAAAAGTAAGTTTATTATGCAGAAATTCACACTACTAAAATGGGGCCATTCATAGTCATGGTATAAAGATGAATCAGTATCCAAGAGAGGGAATTTTAAGAAGCTCAAAAAATATGTAAAGGTGGTATACTAAGCATGAAGGAATTCCATGGCCACAACGATCCATCTTCCCGAGTGGGCTTAACAGGGGGCAACCCCTAGTAGGTAGAACGCACCAACCCTTTCGCCTTTAAATCCTCTACTACTGGACCCTCAACAACACCCTTCTTCTCACTCTGCTCTAACTCTACCTTCTCCAACACCCTTCTTCTCACTCTGCTCTAACTCTACCTTCTCCTTCCCCACAACATGACTAACACTAGTCATATTACTCTCCGCTCTCACAAAGGCTTTCCGACTATCCAACCAAAAACTATCACCATGAACAATTACAACTCTGCTACAGTAAACTCTTAAACCAGGCGTTCCGCCGCCATAACTGCTGAAACTCCTCATCACCATTCTCGAAAGCTTCGTAGCCATCGAAGACTTCTCTCCTCAATCGAATATACGTAACACAAATTCTTCTTTCTCTAAACACAGTTGCGAGCATAAGAGAAAAAGATTATAAAACAAAGTTTGAAAAATGAGGGTACGGGCCTCAGATTATTTATAGTCTCCAGCCTCCACAACCCCCGAATAAAGCTTTGCCAAAGCCACGCCCGGCTCTGGAAAAACTTGGTAAATAAAGCTTTATATTAAAATTTGCGCTCCAACTGGTGAAGCAATAAAACATTCACCAGCAGGACACAACTTTTCAAAGTCTTCGTCAAACGCACGGGGATAAGATGAAGATTCCCGTAACGTAGGGAGCACGTAAATTCTGTTCCGTTAAAACCCTGTGATGTTGCTTCATCCAACGGATCTCTGCCATCTGTCGATGGAGAGAAGACACAATACCAACGACAAAAGAGGCGGCCAGCGTGAGTGGAACCCAGCACCTCGAACACCTGTTACGAACGACTTCTCCCCTTCTGCTATAGGATGGAATATTTTCCTAATGTTTTGTTCTAAAAAATTTTATCACAAGTAAGAGGTATATAAAAAATGGGTTTATCCATTTAACATTGAAAATTTATTTATGAATGTCTAATAAAATTGTAAATATCTATATTTATATGTCATTTAATAGTTTTTTATGTTATTAATTTTCAACAATTTTCTCTTTTTAAGTCATTTGATAGTTTTTAAGTGATTACTTTTCAACAAGTTTATTTAAATGATAATCTAGAAGATTCTTTAATAATTTTATAAAAAGGAATTTGAATTTTTTTTAATTTAATAATATTGATTTTGGTTCAAAGATGTTTAATAGAGACATAATAATTGAATATGTTAGAATAATTAATTTATAATCTTTTTTAAGATGTGTATTTTTTCAATAATATTATAAAATGTTTGAGATACATAAAATGCATTATTTTTTAAAATTAAAAGAAAGTATAAACTATACATTTCTTTTTGTTATACATAATGTTAGAAGCATTCAATCACTTATTGAATGTATTTAGTGTTTAACATTTTCTTATTATTACTAGCATATATACCTTCAATTTTAATTTAATCTATATAATACCTAGAGACATATCCTTCTCTCAGCGCCTATTTGACTTAAGGGTATAAAATTGATTAAAAATAGGCGCCCTGAGAAGGATATCTCTTGGCGTATTTTATATAGATTAAATTAAAAATTGAGGTATATATGCTAGTGGTAGTCATGTAGCGTGACATGGAAAACATAAATAAATGCAATATATAATTATATAGTATCTTTTCTTTTTTTTGAATTATATTATAGTATTATAATATTATTATATTATTATATAGAGATATAAGAAATATATCCATTTAGACTATTTTTTATAAATGTATTTGTTGCAAGATTAAAGCATATACTAAAATGTAAGATATATATATTAGACTTTATTTAATGATAGTATAAAACATTATTTGATGGTCAGTATTATGGTTACAAAAAGGGTTAAGGTTAAGATTAAGGTTAGTTTTATGGTTAGAGTTAAGGTTTATATCATTGTTGGGGCCAATTAGGGTTCACATCAAGGTTAGGGTTCATTTAGGTTTATAATTATGGTTAGGGTTAGGATTTAGGATTACGGTTAGGGTTTGGTTTAGGTTTAGAATTATAGTTAGGGTTAGGATTTAGGATTACTGTTAGGATTATAGTTAGGGTTTGGTTTAGGTTTAGAATTATGGTTAGGGTTAGGATTTAGGATTACGGTTAGGGTTAGGATTTAGGATTACTGTTTAGGGTTAGGGATAGGATTTACGTCATGGTCAGGATTAAGGCTTAGGTTAGGGTTAGTATTTGAATCATGGTTAGGGTTAGGATTTACCTCATGGTGGGGGTTGGGGTTATGGTTAGGGTTAGGTTTTAAGTTTATGGTTGGGGATTATTGTTAGGGTTGGGGTTTAGGTTTATGATTAGGGTTATGGTTAGGATTTTCAATTATGGTTATGGTTTATGTCATGGTTGGGGTGAGGGTTAGGGTTATGGTTTATATCATGGTTGGGGTCAAGGTTAGGGTTAGGGTCATAGTTAGGATTATGGATATGGTTAGGGTTTGGGTTAGGGTAAGGGTTAAGGTTTAGTGTCAAGGTCAACATCATAGTTAGGGTTTGTTTTAGGTTTAGGGTAATGGTTTGGGTTAGAATTTACATCATCGTTATCTTTAGGGTCAGGATTATGATTAAGGTTAGAGCTTAATATTAAGCTTAGGGTTAGGATTAAGATTATGGTCAGGGTTGAGGCTTAAGGATAGGTTTGGGTTTAGAGTTATGGTTAGGGTTAGAATTATGATTAGTGTTAGGGTTTAGAGTTATAATTAGGATTATGGTTAGGGTTCTAGTTTACACATGGTTGGGTTAGGGTTAGGGTTCAGATTATGATTAGGCTTAAGGTTATGGTTATTATTATGATTATGGTGAGGGTTAGGGTTTATATCATCGTTTGGGTTAGGTTTAGCATTAGGGTTATAGTTAAGATTTGCATCGTGATTAGGGTTATTGTGAGTGTTAGGGGATAGGGTTATGGTTATTGTTAAGATTATGGTTAGGTTTAGGGTTATAGTTAGGATTGTGGTTCTAGAGTTATAATTTAGGATTATGGTTAGTGTTTACATAGTAGTTAGGTAAATAGATTAATGGATAGGGTTAGACAGGTTTAGGGTTAGCTTTTTGCTTAGAGATAGATTCAAGGTTAGGGTTAGGGTATAGTATTAGGGTTATTGTTAGGATTATGGTTAGGTATAGGGTTATAGATATGATTATGGTTATGGTTAGGGGTGTATCATAGTTAGGGTTAGGTTTTGGGGTAGGGTTAAGATTACAGTTATGATTATGGTTAGGGGTATATAATACGTTGGAATAATGTTAGGATAAGGGTTATCTTTTGGGGTAGGGTTAGGGTTAGACTTTTGGAGTATGGTTAGAGTTATGGTTTGGGATTCTAGTTAGGGTTTATATCATAGTTAGGTTTAGGTTAATGGATAGGGTTAGACTTAAGTTTAGGGTTTGGATTAGGGTTAAGCTTTGGCTTAGAGATAGGTTCAAGGTTAGGGTTTATGGTTAGTGTTATGGTTAGAGATATAACTTATTTTAGGGGTAGAGTTAGGGTTAGGGTTTATATCATGGTTAGGGTAAGTGTTAAGGGTTACTATTAAAATTAATGTTAGGGTTTACACCATGGTTAGGGTTAGGTTTAGCGTTAGGGTTATGGTTAGGATTTACATCATGATTTGGGTTATTATTAAGGGTTAGGGTTTAAGATTAGGGTTATTGTTAGGATTATGGTTAGGTTTAGGGTTATAGTTAGGATTATGTTTACAGTTAGGGGTGTATCATAGTTAGGGACAATGTTAGGGTTAGGGTTAGGTTTTGGGGTAGGGTTAAGATTGCGTTTATGATTATGGTTAGGGGTATATAATAGTTAGGGATAGTATTAGGATTAGGGTTCACTTTTAGGTTAGGGTTAGGGTTAGATTTCAGGATTATGGTTAGACTTAGGTTTAGGGTTTGGATTATGGTTAGGTTTTGGCTTAGAGATAGATTCAAGGTTAGGGCTAGGATTTATGGTTAGTGTTATATTTAGGTTTAGGGCTTAGTACTAGGGTTATTGTTAGTATTATGGTTAGGTTTAGGGTTATAGTTAGGATTATGGTTATGGCTAGGGATGTATCATAGTTAGGAACAATGCTAGGGTTTAGTGTAGGGTTAAGATTATGGTTATGATTATGGTTAGGGGTATATAATAGTTAGGGATAGTGTTAGGATTAGGATTAGATTTTGGGATAGGGTTAGGGTTAGACCTTAGGATTATGGTTAGAGTTATAGTTTAGGATTATGGTTAGGGTTATATCATAGTTAGGTTTAGGATAATGGATATGGTTAGACTTAAGTTTAGGGTTTGGATTAGAGTTAGGTTTTAGATTAGAGATAGATTCAAGGTTAGGGTTAGGGTTTATGATTAGTGTTATAATTAGAGATATAATTTAATTTAGGGGTAGAGTTAGGGTTAGGGTTTAAATCATGGTTAGGGTTAGTGTTAAGGGTTACTATTAGGATTAATGTTAGGATTTACACCATTGTTAGGGTTAGGTTTAGTGTTAGGGTTATGGTTAGGAGTTACATCATGATTAGGGTTATTGTTAGGGTTAGGGATTAGGTTTAGAGTTATTATTATGATTTAATTATATGGTTAGAGTTAAGTTTATGGTTAGGTTATGGTTGGCATTCAATTAAAGGGATT